>NC_089837.1:267262241-267419741 GCF_035609145.1 Eleutherodactylus coqui | reverse complement strand
AATCCTGTGCCACCTCCGTCAGGAGCTGCAAACGTGGGCATAGCAATGGGGAATCCTTGTGCCTACACAGTATTCATTCTGTCAAGGTGTCGCATAGCTCAATCGATACCGCAAGGGGAAAGTCATCAGCACTCTGCCCCCTACCCAAGTCAGTCAGTGTCTTTGTGCCAGACAGGTCAAACACCGCGATGGGAACTAAGTGGGCACCAACAGCATAGGTGGGTCCTAGGCAACCCAAGACATGAACAATAATTAAATCTGAGTGGCCAAACATGGCAGACTTGCATCACGCCCACGACATAAGCCTTGGCCCACAGCTTCAGCAATCGTAGGCAGGAAGCGGACTTTCACTGCACCCAGGACATAGGCCTCTGCACAAACCCTCAGCAATCGTGGGCCAAGAGCAGACTCCAATGCTAGCGTAGCTGTGCATGTCTCATTAGCGCTGTATTGCTCCTGTAGTTTGTTCCAATGCAGTGCCCCGGATAGTAGAGCTAACGTCATATGAAATACAGATGGGCTTCGGCCCACACTGCATGCCCCAGTTAGACTGTGTTTTTTTTTATAAGTAGACACAGGCAGGTACAACTCCCCTATGTGAAGTCCCTGTGGACCCACAGCATGGGTGGCTCCCTGGAACCCACCGGCGGTACATAAATAAATCCCATTGCAGTGCCCTGCACAGCTGAGGTAACATCAGATTAAATCCAGGTGGGCTTCGGCCCACACTGAATGCCCCAGTCAGACTAGGGTTTTTAATAAGTAGACACAGGCAAGTACAACTCCCCTATGTGAAGTCCGTGTGGACCCACAGCATGGGTAAGTCCCAGGAAGCCACCGGCGGTACATAAATAAATCCCATTGCAGTGCCCTGCACAGCTGAGGTAACATCAGACTAAATACAGGTGGGCTTTGGCCCACGCTGCATGCCCCAGTCAGACTGGGGTTTTTATAAGTAGACACAGGCAAGTACAACTCCCCTATGTGAAGTCCCTGTGGACCCACAGCATGGGTGGCTCCCTGGAACCCACCGGCGGTACATAAATAAATCCCATTGCAGTGCCCTGCATAGCTGAGGTAACGTTAGATTAAATACAGGTGGGCTTCGGCCCACACTGCATGCCCCAGTCAGACTGGGGTTTTTATAAGTAGACACAGGCAGGTACAACTCCCCTATGTGAAGTCTGTGTGGACCCACAGCATGGGTGGGTCCCAGAAAGCCACCGGCGGTAAATAAATAAATCCCATTGCAGTGCCCTGGACAGCAGAGCTAACGTCAGATTAAATACAGGTGGTAGTGGATTAATGGGAATACGGGCACATCAGATGATTTTTCTTTGCTTTATTCTTTCATTATGCTCGTACAATCAGGTACATGATACAAACAAGAACGCGTTTCGGCGTAATGCCTTGTTCACCTCAATCCATGTTGTATAACTTCCTGATTTATAGGTTAAAAACAATTATCTCTAATTACAAACTACCTGATTCATTAACTCCTTCATCACATTTGGTTCGTTACTAGTTCTCTTCCCTCAGAACATGTTACTTAACCCTTACTAGATAATTGATCTATATAGATCATTATACATTAATCATAAAACCCTTGCGGCAATTATAAATCTTCCATTAATATATTATTGTTTTGCACCAAAAATCCTATATGATATAGTATATATTCACCAATTATACCTAAAACCATCTCACAAGATTTCACTGTATTTTCCATATTGAAACTTTCATAATACATAAGTGTGATTCTTACACTCACATTGTATGTTATGATTTCCTTACAACCAACTTTTATCCGAAAAATCCATTAATTACTTCATTTTTTGGATTTCTGCTTATTGCAATATAATCGCATTATAATCGCATAGAAAATGCATAAGGGTTGAATGTGATGGAAATTCTCAGAATTTTCTCTGCAACAATCTCCACATCTCCGTTTATCAATAAACATTTGTTTTTTCGTAATTTGCTACTTGCCGCTATAAAATCGCATTACAATTGCATAGAAAACGCATAAGGGTTGAATGTAATGGAAATCCTCAGAATTTACCTTGCAACAATATCCGTGTCTCAATTTATCAATAGACATTTATTTATCAATAGACATTTATTTTTTCTTAATTTGCTGCTTGCTGCAATATAATCGCATTACAATCGCATAGAAATCGCATGAAAGTGAAAATTTTCAGAATTTTTCCTGAAACCATCTCCTGGTGAAAAACAATTTCAGATAAAAGGGTATATGAACTGTAATTCCTTTAATATAATCTACATAGTAATGTGCACAGAATGTAAGCTTATGTACGTGGGTTGTACTATACGTAAACTACGAACGCGCATGACAGAACACATTAGGAAAATAGAAAAGGGCAACAAAAACCATTCAAGAGTAACGAAACATTTCATAGAAGTCCATGGCGGAAATATGAGAGATTTGGCATATTTTGGGATAGAAAGGATAACTAGAAGAAGAATACAGAAAGTGGATCGCTCAGCAGTACTAAAACGAGAGGGTTATTGGATACTCACTTTAAATACACGACAACCAAAAGGGTTAAATGTAAAAACAGATTTATTATATTTGTATTAGGGCTCTTTAAAAATTGAGAATTAATATAGTAAATAATGGATCACATACTTTAAGAAAAACAATATAATCTTCACGTAACTTGCATGCGATTACAATGCGGTTATAGTGCGACCAACATAAAATCAGCAGAAAATAAGTGTCTACTTATGAACTAAGATATGGAGATGGTTTCAACCCTTATGCGTTTTCTATGCGATTATAATGCGATTATATTGCAATAAGCAGAACTCCAAAAAATCAAGTAATTAATGGATTTTTCGGATAAAAGCTGGTTGTAAGGAAATCATAACATACATAAGTGTGATTCTTACACTCACATTGTATTATGAAAGTTTCAATATGGAAAATACAGTGAAATCTTGTGAGATGGTTTTAGATATAAACTATTGGTGAATCAGATTAAATACAGGTGGGCTTCAGCCCACACTGCATGCCCCAGTTAGACTGGGGTTTTTAATAAGTAGGCACAGGCAGGTACAACTCCCCTATGTGAAGTCCCTGTGGACACACAGCATGGGTGGCTCCCTGGAACCCACCGGCGGTACATAAATAAATCCCATTGCAGTGCCCTGCACAGCTGAGGTAACGTCAGATTAAACACAGGTGGGCTTCGGCCCACACTGCATGCCCCAGTCAGACTAAGATTTTTTATAAGTATACACAGGCAGGTACAACTCCCTAATGTGAAGTCCGTGTGGACCCACAGCATGGGTGGGTCCCAGGAAGCCACTGGCGGTACATAAATAAATCCCATTGCAGTGCCCTGCACAGCTGAGGTAACGTCAGATTAAATACAGGTGGGCTTCGGCCCACACTGCATGTCCCAGTCAGACTAAGGTTTTTTATAAGTATACACAGGCAGGTACAACTCCCTAATGTGAAGTCCGTGTGGACCCACAGCATGGGTGGGTCCCAGGAAGCCACTGGCGGTACATAAATAAATCCCATTTCAGTGCCCTGCACAGCTGAGGTAACGTCAGATTAAATAAAGGTTGTCTTCGGCCCACACTGCATGCCCCAGTCAGACTGGGGTTTTCATAAGTATACACAGGCAGGTACAACTCCCCTATGTGAAGTCTCTGTGGATTCACAGCATGGGTGGCTCCCTGGAACCCACCGGCAGTACATAAATAAATCCCATTGCAGGGCCCTGCACAGCTGAGGTAACATCAGATTAAATACAGGTGGGCTTCGGCCCACACTGCATGCCCCAGTCAGACTGGGGTTTTTTATAAGTATACACAGGCAGGTACAACTCCCTAATGTGAAGTCCGTGTGGACCCACAGCATGGGTGGGTCCCAGGAAGCCACCAGCGGTGCATAAATAAATCCCATTGCAGTGCCCTGCACAGCTGAGGTAACGTCAGATTAAATACAGGTGGGCTTCAGCCCACACTGCATGCCCCAGTCAGACTGGGTTTTTTTATAAGTATACACAGGCAGGTACAACTCCCTAATGTGAAGTCCGTGTGGACCCACAGCATGGGTGGGTCCCAGGAAGCCACCAGCGGTGCATAAGTAAAACCCATTGCAGTGCCCTGCACAGCTGAGGTAACGTCAGATTAAATACAGGTGGGCTTCAGCCCACACTGCTTGCCCCAGTCAGACTGGGTTTGCTATAAGTATACACAGGCAGGTACAACTCCCTAATGTGAAGTCCGTGTAGACCCACAGCATGGGTGGGTCCCAGGAAGCCACCGGCGGTACATAAATAAAATACCATTGCAATGCCCTGCACAGCTGAGGTAACGTCAGATTAAATACAGCTGGGCTTCGGCCCACACTGCATGCCCCAGTCAGATTGGGGTTTTTAATAAGTAGACACAGGCAGGTACAACTCCCCTATGTGAAGTCCCTGTGGACCCACAGCATGGATGGCTCCCTGGAACCCACCGGCGGTACATAAATAAATCCCATTGCAGTGCCCTGGACAGCAGAGCTAACGTCAGATAAAATACAGGTGGGCTTCAGCCCACACTGCATGCACTAGTCAGTTTGGGTTATTTTCTTTTGGGCCATGTACGTGGAACACCGCGATGGGAACACTTAGTGCACCGATAGTATACACAGACCCCTGTAATACTCCTGTAGCAAAGGTATAAGCTGACCCCACTAACAGTTATGTTGCAGAAGTCTAGGGAGACCCTATTAACACTTCCGTAGTAATAGTATAGCTGGACCCCAGTAACATTTCAGTAGCAGCAGTATAGGCAGAGCCCAGTATCAGTTTCATTTCATTAGTAACCTTATCGGCAGATCCCTGTAACATTTCCGTTACAGCAGTATAGACAGAGCCCAGTATTAGTGGGATTTCAGTAGTAAGAGTATAGACAGATAGACAACAGCTATATGGAAAAGCTAGTATTTTCTGAGACAAGAGAGGGGCATTTGATTGCAATGAAAAGGATATTCAAAGTACTGAAAGTCTGCACTCCTTCTCATCTCAAGCTGAAAAATGGAAAGGCTTCATTCCTATGGTTTCAGTTGTCCATTTCAAAGTGTTAGCAAATAGCAATCCAAGTTTCTGGCTACTACCACGCATCTTTCGTAAGAATTACCAAAGATGATCACAAGTAAAGGCCTCATCATCGGTCAGTCCAAAATCATTCTGGGAGTATGTGGTTCTCAGCTGGCCTGCTTCCATTAAGGATCGGTACCTGCTGCAACTCTGTCCCTTTCCCTGCAGGGATGCTGTGTTCTATAGTCACCTGTATTCCGACCTCACCTGTACGCTTATCTTTGGACTTAGCAGTACCAACAAGTTGGAAGCCACCATTGCTCTACCAGTTGGCTGAAAGCTTCAGCTAGGGATAACGGAATACTACCGCGGTTTTATTTATTTGGTTTTCGGAATGTGGCCAGGATTAAATGGGACATGGGGGGGGCTTTCTTATTGTGTCGTTTAAGGTGAAATTCTTGGACTGCCGCCAGACGGACCACTGCGAAAGCATTTGCCAAGAATGTTTTCATTGTTGGAGGAGGAGGAGAGGGATGTTTTTGAGGCAGTACGTGTCTTGTCTACTTGTCTGTGGTTATATGCACCTTACCAGTAACCGCGTTGGTGGGAAAGTGGTCGCGATTGTGGACCTATTACTGCGGTTTTATTTTGTTGATTTTCGGAATGTGGCCAGGATTAAGTGGGCCGTGGCAGGAGGGTGGGGGGGGCTCTCTTATTGTGTCGTTTAAGGTGAAATTCTTGGACTGCCGCCAGACGGACCACTGCGAAAGCATTTGCCAAGAATGTTTTCATTGTTGGAGGAGGAGGGGGGGATGTTTTTGAGGCAGTACGTGTTTTGTCCACTTGTCCGTGGTTATATGCACCTTCCCAGTAACCGCATCGCTGAAAAATTGCCGCGCCTGGGGACCTAGTAGCGCGGCCTCGCCACCATCTTCTCTTTGGGAAGCCTCCGTTTCCACAACCCTGTAACATAGCAGTAGCAGCAGTATATCAGCAGAGCCCAGAATTAGTAACATTTTAGTGGTAACAGTATGGGCAGACCCAGTAACATTACATTGGCAACAGTAGAGACAGACCCCAGTTACACTTCATTTGCAGCAGTAGAAACAGACCCTAGTAACATTTCAGTAGTATCAGTAGGTACAGGCCCCAGTAACATTCCAGTTCCAGCAGTGCAGACAGACCCCAGTAGTATTTCAGTAGTAATAACAGTATAGACAGACCCCTTAAACATTTCCATAGCAGCAGTGTAGGCTGACCCCAGTAACATTTCATTTGCAGCAGTATAGACAGACTCCAGTAACATTCCAGTAGCAGCAGTCTCGGCAGAGCCCAGTAACATTTCAGTTGTAACAGTATAGACAGACCCCAGTAGCATTTCATTTGCAGCAGCATAGACAGACCCCAGTAACATTTCATTTACAGCAGTATTGACAGACCCCAGTAACATTTCAATAGTAGTAATAGTATAGACAGACCCCTTTAACATTTCCATAGCAGCAATGTAGGCTGACCCAAGTAACATTTCATTTGCAGCAGTATTGACAGACTGCAGTAACTTTTCAGTTGTAGTAACAGTATAGACAGACCCCAGTAACATTTCCGTTGCAGCAGTATAGGCACAGCAGCACATTAACATTTCCGTTGCAGCAGTATAGGCAGAGCCCAGTATTTGTAACATTTCAGTAGTAGCAGTATAGTCAGACCCCAGTAACATTTATGTAGAAGCAGTATGGGCAAAGCAGCAGATTCACATTTCCCTTGCAGCAGTATAGGGAGAGCACAGCATTTGTAAAATTTCAGTACTTGCAGTATAGACAGACCCCAGTAACAATTACGTAGAAGCAGTATGGGCAAAGCAGCAAAAAAACATTTCCCTTGCAGCAGTATAGGGAGAGCACAGTACTTGTAACATTTCAGTAGTAGCAGTATAGTCAGGCCCCAGTAACATTTACGAGAAGCAGTATGGGCAAAGCAGCAGATTCACATTTCCCTTGCAGCAGTGTAGGGAGAGCACAGTATTTGTAACATTTCAGTAGTAGCAGTATAGACAGTCCCCAGTAACATTTACGTAGAAGCAGTATAGGGAGAGACCAGTATTAGTTACATTTCAGTAGTAGCAGTATACACAGGCCCCAGTAACATTTACGTTGAAGCAGTATGGGCAGAGCCCAGTATTAGTTACATTTCTGTTATAGCAGTATAGACAGGCCCCAGTAACATTTCCGTTGAAGCAGTATGGGCAGAGCCCAGTATTAGTAACATTACAGTAGTAACAGTATACACAAACCAAGGTAACATTTCAGGAGCAGAAGTATCGGCAGACCGAAGTTACATTTCTGTTGCAGAAGTATAGTCAGACCCCTCTAGCATTACTGTGGCAGAAGTATAGGTAGGCAGAACAGAGTTACATTTCTGTAGCAAAAGTGTAGGCCAACCCTAGACACAGTGGTGTACCATGAGTGCAGGCGAAGCCCATAAAAATTACTTGGATTACATTCTAGGCGATGCCCCAAAAAATTGGTGTACCAACAGTACAAATGTACCCCAGAAAAATTGCCCATGCCCAACCCAGAGGGCAGGTGAAACCCATTAATCGCTCAGCTTACTGTGGCTTATTTTGTAACTAGGCCTGGAGGCAGCCCAGTTAAAATAAAAATTGGTTCAGGTGGAAGTTTCAATGCTTTAATGAGAATTGAAACGTATAAATATTGTTTAGAAAAGTTATATGAGCCTTTTGGGCCACAGAAAAATTGCCCGTTCGGGATGATTACGTGAGGCTACAGGAGGAGGAGCAGGAGGAGGAGGACGAATATCATACACAGATTGACAAAGGTAAAGGTCCCCATTTTTTTAGGTGATAGAGAACAATGCTTGCATTCGCGGTTGCAGCGAAAATAATCTTTAGGTACCACTGCTGTCTGCTGGTGAAGAAGAGAAGTCTGGGGAAATCCAGGCTTTGTTCATCTTTATGAGTGTAAGCCTGTCGGCACTGTCAGTTGACAGGTGGGTACGCTTATCCGTGATGATTCCCCCAGCTGAACTAAACACCCTCTCTGACAAGACGCTAGCCGCAGGGCAAGCCAGCACCTCCAGGGCATACAGCGCGAGTTCGTGCCACGTGTCCAGCTTTGACACCCAGTAGTTGTACAGAGCAGAGGCGTCACGGAGGACAGTGGTACGATTGGCTATGTACTCCCTCACCATCTTTTTACAGTGCTCCCTCCAACCCAGCCTTGACTGGGGAGTTGTGACACAGTCTTGCTGGGGAGCCATAAAGCTGGCAAAGGCCTTGGAGAGTGTTCCCCTGCCTGCGCTGAACATGCTGCCTGATTTCCGCGCCTCCCCTTCTACTTGGCCCTCGGAACTGGGCCTTCTGCCACTTGCGCTGTCGGATGGGAAGTTTACCATCAGTTTGTCCACCAGGGCCCTGTGGTATTGCATCACTCTCGAACCCCTTTCCTCTTCGGGAATGAGAGTGGAAAGGTTCTCCTTATACCGTGGGTCGAGCAGTGTATACACCCAGTAATCCGTAGTGGCCAGAATGCGTCTAACGCGAGGGTCACGAGAAAGGCATCCTAACATGAAGTCAGCCATGTGTGCCAGGGTACCTCTACGCAACACATGGCAGTCCTCACTAAGAAGATCACTTTGAGGATCCTCCTCCTCGTCCACAGGCCATACATGCTGAATGGATGAGAGGCAAGCAGCATGGGTACCCTCTGCAGTGGGCCCAGCTGTCTCTTCCTCCTCCTCCTCAGGCTCCTCAACGCGCTGAGATATAGACATGAGGGTGCTCTGACTATCCAGTGACATACTGTCTTGCCCCGTCTCCATTTCCGACCACAAAGCGTCAGCCTTTATGCTTTGCAGGGAACTTCTCAACAGGCATAGCAGGGGAATGGTGACGCTCACCATCTGGGTAGACTCCTCAAAATTTCCAAGGACCTGGCAGATATCTGCCATCCAGGCCCACTCCTCTGTAAAGAATTGAGGAGGCTGACTCCCAATACGCCGCCAATGTTGGAGTTGGTATTCCACTATAGCTCTACGCTGCTCATACAGCCGGGCCAACATGTGGAGCATAGAGTTCCACCGTGTGGGCACGTCGCAAAGCAGTTGGTGCACTGGCAGATTAAACCAATGCTGCAGGTTCGGCAGGGTGGCAGCGTCCGTGTTGGACTTGCGGAAATGTGCGCTGACCCGGCGCACCTTGCCGAGAAGGTCTGACAATTGTGGGTAGCCTTTCAGAAACCGCTGAACCACCAAATTAAAGATGTGGGAAAGGCATGGCACGTGCATGAGGCTGCCGAGCTGCAGAGCCACCATCAGGTTACGACCGTTGTCACACACGACCATGCCCAGTTGGAGGCTCAGTGGCGAAAGCCAGCAGTCGGTCTGCTCTGTCAGGCCATGCAACAGTTCGTGGGCCGTGTGCCTCTTCTCTCCTAAGCTGAGTAGTTTCAGCACGGCCTGCTGACGCTTGCCGACCGCTGTGCTGCCGCGCCACACCTACTGCTGGCGACGTGCTGCTGCTGACACGTCTTGATTGCGAGGTAGAGGTTGCG
Organism: Eleutherodactylus coqui; assembly: GCF_035609145.1. Taxonomy (NCBI): domain Eukaryota; kingdom Metazoa; phylum Chordata; class Amphibia; order Anura; family Eleutherodactylidae; genus Eleutherodactylus; species Eleutherodactylus coqui. The sequence continues at coordinate 267,410,113 of NC_089837.1, read as the reverse complement.
TTGGAGGAGGAGGAGGAGGAGGAAGGTTTAGTGGAGGAAGCATACACCGCCGAAGATACCAGCACCGATCTGGGGCCCGCAATTCTGGGGGTGGGTAGGACATGAGCGGTCCCAGGCTCTGACTCGGTCCCAGCCTCCACTAAATTCACCCAATGTGCCGTCAGGGAGATATAGTGGCCCTGCCCGCCTGTGCTTGTCCACGTGTCTGTTGTTAAGTTGACCTTGCCAGTAACCGCGTTGGTGAGGGCGCGTACAATGGTGCGTGAGGTGCCCGGTGTGTTTTTCTGTCTGGGAGGAAAGAAATAAAGAAACTTCATTGCTTTGCACCTTGATCTGCTGTTTCCACTACTTCATCAACATTTGTACAATGGTGCGTGAGACGTGGTCGCGCAGGGCTGGGACGGCACACCGTGAAAATTAGTGGCGACTGGGGACAGAGTAGCGCGGGGCCACCACCGCGATCATGTTTTTGAAAGCCTCAGTTTCCACAAGCCTGTAGGGGAGCATCTCCAGGCTGATCAATTTGGCTATGTGGACATTTAAAGCTTGAGCGTGCGGGTGCGTGGCGGCGTATTTGCACTTTCGCTCCAACTATTCTCTTAGCGACAGCTGGACGCTGCGCTGAGAGACATTGCTGGATGGGGCCGAGGACAGCAGAGGTGAGGGTGTGGGTCCAGGCCAGGAGATGCTCGTGCCTGTGTCGTGAGAGGTGGGTTGGATCTCAGTGGCAGCTTGGGGCCCAGGGGGAGAGGCAGTAGCGCAAGCCGGAGTCGGTGAACGGCCTTCGTCCCACCTTGTGGGGTGCTTGGCCATCATATGCCTGCGCATGCTGGTGGTGGTGAGGCTGGTGCTGGTGGCTCCCTGGCTGATCTTGGCGTGACAAAGGTAGCACACCACTGTTCGTCGGTCGTCCACGGTCTCAGTGAAAAACTGCCACACCTTTAAGCACCTTGGCCTCTGCACGGTGGCTTGGCGCGAGGGGGTGCTTTGGGAAACAGCTAGTGGATTATTCACTCTGGCCCTGCCTCTACCCCTGGCCACCCCACTGCCTCTTCCAACCTGTCCTGCGGCTGCAATTGCCTCCCCCTCTGAAGACCTGTCCTCAGTTGGCTTATCACACTAGGATCCTCTGTGCGCTCCTCCCTCGGACTTACTGCCCTCACTACTTCCTCACTGATAGACAACTGTGTCTCATCGTCATCGTCCTTCTCACCCACTGAAAGCTCTTGAGACAGTTGCCGGAAGTCCCCAGCCTCATCCCCCGGACCCCAGGAACTTTCCAAAGGTTGGGCATCGGTCACGACAAACTCCTCCGGTGGGAGAGGAACCATTGTTGCCCAATCTGGGCAGGGGCCCGAGAACAGTTCCTGGGAGTCTGCCTGCTCCTCAGAATGTGTCATTTTCATGGAGTGAGGAGGCTGGGAGGAAGGAGGAGCAGCAGCCAGAGGATTCAGAGTTGCAGCAGTGGACGGCGTAGAAGACTGGGTGATTGATAGATTGCTGGATGCACTTTCTGCCATCCACGACAGGACCTGCTCACACTGCTCGTTTTTTAATAAAGGTCTACGACGTGGACCCAAAAATTGTTATATGAAGCTGAAGACCCCAGAAACTGTTCTCTCTCCTACTCCCGCAGCAGCCGGCTGTGATTCGTCTGGACCAGGAACTCGGCCTATATCCACACCCTCACTTGGAATTCCGCGTCCCCGCCCGCGTCCACATCCTCTACCCCCATCCCTACCCTTCAGCATGGTGGATTAAGAATCGAGCAGACACTGAGCGGTGTAAAAAATGTTGTGAATTATTGCCGCGCAGTTGGTGGCTGCCAGTGGTTATACAACGCAAAATGAAGCCAGAGATAAATTATAACGAAGGATGCAAGCAGGACTAGCTGTGCAGTATGCAGTTGTGATGCACCTGAAGTCACACAGGCCACGCAGTAATATGCACTGGGTTACAAGCAGCCACCAAAGGAATTCTTTTTTTAAATTGTTTTTTTTCAATGCAATGCAGGCAATAAAGCATGCATTGGACTTTCCCTCTATGGCTGCCTGGCACCATACACTGTGCCGGCAACTGACTGGTAACACAGAGCGGTGAAAAAAATTAGTGCTTTCTTGGCGTGCACTTGGAGGCAGAGAGCACTTACGTTACGCTAACTGCCCCCAGCAAAAATTGTAACTGAAGTCTGAACGCAGGCCTTGCTGTGCACTATGCAGTTAAGATGCACCTGAAGTCCCACAGGCCACGCAGTAATATGCACTGTGTTACAAGCAGCCATCAAAAGAAATTCTTTTTTTAAATTGTTTTTTTCCAATGCAATGCAGGCAATGGAGCATGTATTGGACTTTCCCTCTATGGCTGTCTGGCACCATACACTGTGCCGGCAACTGACTGGTAACACAGAGCGGTGAAAAAAATTAGTGCTTTCTTGGCGTGCACTTGGAGACAGAGAGCGCTTACGTTACGCAAACTGCCCCCAGCAAAAATTGTAACTGAAGGCTGAACGCAGGCCTTGCTGTGCACTATGCAGTTGAGATGCACCTGAAGTCCCACAGGCCACGCAGTAATATGCACTGGGTTACAAGCAGCCGTAAAAAGGAATTCTTTTTTTAAATTGTTTTTTTCAATTGCAATGCAGGCAATGGAGCGTGTATTGGACTTTCCCTGTATGGCTGTCTGGCACCATACACTGTGCCGGCAACTGACTGGTAACACAGAGTGGTGAAAAAAATTAGTACTTTCTTGGAGTGCACTTGCAGGCAGAGAGCACTTATGTTACGCAAACTGCCCCCAGCAAAAATTGTAACTGAAGGCTGAACGCAGGCCTTGCTGTGCACTATGCAGTTGAGATGCACCTGAAGTCCTACAGGCCACGCAGTAATATGCACTGGGTTACAAGCAGCCGTAAAAAGGATTTCTTTTTTAAAATTGTTTTTTTCCAATGCAATGCAGGCAATGGAGTGTGTATTGGACTTTCCCTGTATGGCTGCCTAGCACCATACACTGTGCCGGCAACTGACTGGTAACACAGAGCGGTGAAAAAAATTAGTACTTTCTTGGCGTGCACTTGCAGGCAGAGAGCGCTTACATTACGCTAACTGCACCCAGCAAAAAATGTAACTGAAGGCTGAACTCAGGCCTTGCTGTGCAATGCTGGGGTACTACAACTCCCAGCAACCACGGAGTTAAATGCACAGGTAGCCCTAAGAAGGAGCGTTGGGATTGTTGTAGACAGGATTCCACACTACCACTGTCCCTGCCTCACCAATACTTCCCCTACACTACGTAGTACAGACTGCAGCCTGAGAACGCTATAGCTGTAATGGGGCTGCACGCCCGATATACGAAAAAAAAACAAGTGCAAAACTGCTCCAAGCAGCCACAACAGTAGTGCACTAGGTGAGCTGTGGCCCTAAGAAGGACCGTTGGGGTTCTTGTAGAGGCTAACACTATGCCTATACCAGCAGCAGCACTCTCCCTAATCTCTGCCAGTGTGCGTCTGTGGCGAGCCGCGGGCAGCGCTACTTTATTTACTCGGCGGTCACTTGATCTCTCCAGCCACTGCAGGGGGGTGGGATAGGGCTGGAACGTCACAGGAGGAAGTTGTAATGCCTTCCCTGCTAGTCTATTGGCCAGAAAATGGCACAAATTTTTCAGGGAAGGAAATGGAAGTGACTCGAACACCGCGTGGTGCACGTCTCGAGTAACGAGCATCTCGAACACCCTAATACTCGAACGAGCATCAAGCTCGGACAAGTATGCTCGCTCATCTCTAGTTACTATGTAAGTGCCTGACCTCCATAAAGCACCCGTTAATGACATAGACATTCTGGTACTATGTTATCACTCTATGCTGCTGACAAAGCCTTTGCAACATATATAACATTGTGTAGGCATATCACAGATGAAGTGGTTCTGTGGTAGCCCAAATTGTTGCTGCAGCTCCAGTAGACAATAAGCAACAGCAAGGTGTAAACACTGGAAGTGCAAGCACAATTTCCTGGTCTTTTCCGGCAGTGCTTGTAAACCTAGGTAGTTGTTACAAGATTACAAATTGGCACCACACATTATTTTTAAAAATGCCATCTGGTCTACGTGACTGAGTTTTGGGCTGCCTTCTCAATAATTCTTGCAAAGGATCTGCAATAGTGGCAAACTTTGGGATAAACCTCCTGTAATATCCTACAAAGCCTAAGAAACTGCGTACGTCTTTGAGTGTTTTGGGGTAAGCCACTTAGTTACTGCTTCTATCTTTTCAGGATCAGGGCTAACTCCTTGAAATCTTGGAAAGTGCTATCTGGGTATTGAACTGCTAACATTCTCAATGGCCTCAAGGGTTTCACTTGATCGCTGCTTCTGATTAAAAAATCTTTTTTCTTTTTTCAGATTTCAACCTAGCACCTCAGCACTGCAGGGGAAAAGTGCTAATCACTGAGCTAGATGCATTGAAGAGATAGCACTGTTTTAGAACTCTTAGAAAGTGTTCAGTACTTGTTTTAGGTGTGGGGGGGGGGGGGGTTATAACCTACAGTTCCATTCAAACTAATCTGGACCTAACCACACTTTTTGATGTACCTGACAAACTGAACTTATATTTATACCATCAATTCAGGGTGGGATTTTCATATAAAATTAAAGACGCTTTGGTCTACTACTCCCCTCCTGACATCTTGGGGATATTCATAGCCTTAGCCATTTGTATTGATTGTAGAATGCAAGAGAGGTAACAAAAAGAAAAAAAAATTGTGGGCCCTTCTATGTAGTACTTTTGAGTTGCTATTAGTTGCCATCTGAAAGTGAGTAATCTATACACGTTGGGTGTGTACATATAGAGTGCCATCAAAAACATTTGGTAGAGGGCTTATGTTTCTTCAGTTATGTCCTGAGTTATGTCAAAAAACTCCAACACCTAAATATTCATGTGAATAGTCATTTAGGTATAAAAGTGTGATTACTAAAGCCTCTCTCACACGAGCATTACGATTTTCACCTGCCTGCATCGGAGGCACAATCACACGTACGAGAGAGAGCCGCGACCAAGTTGCAGATAAATCTCACATTTTCTCGCTCATTTACATGGCCAGTTGTGGCATTTATATGCCGCAGCCCAGAATTCCTTTAGCTGGAATAAGTTCTTCAACTGGCTCAATAGAGCCAGCTGCTGCTAAACTCCCTCCCTTTGCTGACAGTTTCCATAGGCTTTTAGGTTGCTGCCGTATGATCACAGCTGAAAGATAGCCAAAACCTATCTTTTCTGGCCATATCAAAACATCCGCTGGTGTATTTAGCCGCGATGTCCTAGCTTTGCCAGCCGCTATGTCCTATCTTCGCCGGCCGGGATGTTTCGATGTGGCTGAAAATAGGCCGTCTGAACGAATAAATTGGAATCTAATGGCTCAGATTGTCACGATTTTGGCGACATATAATCACAGCAAAATAACCACGATAGAAGGCTTGTGTGAATAAGGCCTAAGGTATCCAATGCTAAGGGTGTTGGTTGAGGTGCTGGCTGAACCATTTTATTGCAGTAAGAGTTTTCATATTGATGGGGTTTGGTGTTAATTTGATTGCCTTTCATTTGGTAGCCATATTATATCAATTTTCCCGGAGGTAGAATTTCAACTTTGTCTACATCATGCAAAGAAAATCATTCTTTATGTCCTAAAACATTTACCCACACCTATATTTCTCAGTATGCCATGGTTGTCATTTTATAAACCTGGAGTGACATTTGCTCTAATAATTGTTTTAAGATTAGGGTTAATGGGGTACTTTATTGCCTCATTGCTTACAAAGTTACGGAGATGTATTTTTTAACCCGTTAGCTTCCATGCCTGTTTGCGTTTTAATGACCAGGCAAAATTTTGGAAATCTGACATGTGTCACTTTAACATAGAATACCACCATAAAGGTTTTGCATATCCAAGTTCTGACATTATTTTTTCACCACATATTGTACTTCATTAGGGTGGTCAAAATAGGTCAATTGCAATTGAAAATGTAAAAAAATAACAACTATCACAATTTACAAAAATTCTAATTGTTAATGAGGTATTTCCATCTGTCTACTTTATTCTGGAAGCACATTTGAAAAACTTTAGATTTTTTTTAGCAATTCAGGAGATTTAACATTTATTGATAAAATTTTGAGGAACATTTTGTTTTCGTACACCAAACCAAGATTGCAGAGCCTCATAGGTGACAGAATGATAGATATCCCCACAAATTACCCCATTTAAAAAATACACCCCTTAATGTATTCACTGAGGGCTGTCAAAAGTATTGACAACACAGTTTTTCCTCATGAGTTAATGCAATTTAGAAGAGAAAAAATAAAATATCATATAATTGCAAATATATTATTTTAGAGACTGTTTTTTTTTCTATAGTGCACATGAAAATGAAGATTTGCATCCCAAAATGGATACCCCTGTTTGTCCTGTGTTCATAAACATAGCTATTGTGGCTCTAATCCTATGTCTGTATGCACAACGGGGCCCAAAATGAAAGGAGCAGCCAGTGGCTTTCAGTACAGTCATTTTGCTCAAATGTTGTTTCAGGCTCCATTGCACGCTTGTAGAGCCTTGAGTTCCCAAAACAATAGAGAACCCAAATCTCAAAAACTAGACCCCTTAATGAATTTATCTATGGGTGTACTGCATATTTTTACCTCACAGTTTTTGAATGAATCCAAGCAAAGCAGAAGGAAAAAAATTACGATTTTTATCTTTTTGGCAATTGTGTCATTTTTAAAACAGTTTTTTTGTATAGCACACATATGAATGAAGACTTGCATCCCAAAATGGATACTCTTTTTGTCCTGTGTTCAGAAATATACCCATTGTAGCTCCAATCTGCTTACAGGACACATGGCTAAGCCTGTAATGGAGCGAATGCCCTTGGGCTTTTGAGGCTCCATTATACACGTGTAGAGGCATCAACCTGCCAAAACAATAGAACAACACCCACAAAGAAAACCATTTTGAAATCTAGACCCTTTAGCCTATTTATCTAAGTGTGTACTGAGCATTCTGACACCACAATTTATTTATCAATATTATTAAGCAGGGGAATAAATAAATAAAATTAATTTTTATTTCACAAAGATGTCAATTTCATGACAGTTTTCTTGGTTTCAAGCTGGAAAAACTGGGGGGGAAGTCCTCCAAATTTTATAGCACTGGTTCTTTTGTGCAATACCCCCATTGTAGCCCGAATTTGCTTACAGGACACATGGCTAGGTCTATTATGGAGGGAACATGCATTGGCTTTCAGGGCACAACTGAATAAATTCCAGGCCCCATTGCACACATGTGCAGAAAAAAAAATCCTCCCCCCTTCTTTTTGGCATTCCTCAAATCTTAGATAATAATTAGGGATGAGCAAGTATACTCGCTAAGGCACTACTCGCTCGAGTAATGTGCCTTAGCCGAGAATCTCCTCGCTCGTCCCGAAAGATTCGGGGGCCGGCGCGGGGCGGAGAGCTGCGGGGGAGAGCAGGGAGGAACGGAGGGGAGATCTCTCCCTCTCTCCCGCCCGCTCTCCCCTGCTCCCCGCCGCAACTCACCTGTCAGCTGCGGCGGCCCCTGAATCTTTAGGGACGAGCAGGGAGATACTCGGCTAAGGCACATTACTCGAGCGAGTAGTGCCTTAGCGAGTATACTCGCTCATCCCTAATAATAATGTAAAACTGTGTGGTATGTTTCAAAACTGAGGTAATTACTGGTTGAAATGGGCACGTGGGGCAATAAAACCGGGTATCCCTCCATCCCCCATGCTTGCTGCAAGCCCAACACTTTTTTGGGGGTATTTCTTGACCTCAGTTGCAGGGATGGGGTGTAAAAAGTGCTGCTCTGTGAACCTTTGAACCTCCTAAGACTCATAAGCTTCTTGAGGTGTGGTGATCTCAAACAGCAGGCACTCAACAAGCTGGTCCTGGAGCTGCTGGAAAGTGAGCGTTCCCTGGGACTTTTTGTAAATTACGTAGGCATTACAGGTAGCAATGTGAATAAGATAGACTGCTATCTTTTTATACCATGGGATAACGGTGATGATATGACAAGGGATCGCTCACTGGGGCCTCCAGTCACTGTTCCAGGCTCTAGGCTACCTTTGGGAGAAAGGAGATTTTACATTTCCTGGCCCTCCCCGACTTCAGCGTCCACCATTTTGCAGATGGGCACATGCGCAGAACCCAGGGTAGGATCATGGAGGATAATCGCGTCTGGGGACAAATCCAGAAGCCTCTGGTAAGAAGTTTCATCTTTTTTCACCAATCAAACCGCTGAGGGGAGATGAAACTTTAACTTTTTAAAGTTTTATTTTACTTTTATGTGATTGCCGTTATCCGTTGAATAACTGCAATCACACGACCAGGGAACACACACTGCGGGCCCCTGTGATAGCTCCAAGCTGACCGGTAGCCGATAGCAGGGAGCTGTCGCACTCCCCAACCCTGCAGCTGTGTTTTACAGGGCCGATGTGTTTTCACAGCCCTTTAGAATAGAGCTCATACCCCCATGATATGAAAACACATATGGGTAATCACTAAGGGGTTAAAGGCTGCCAGGAGATCAGTATCTCCTCTACTTGAAGGACACCGAAAGCTGATCTATGTGGGTATCTTACATGAACTGTTAGTAAGGTGTCATGATCTCACACTAGAGTCACTTGTGTAGCTGCTGCTGGCAGGGAATGTGATCAAGGAGGCAGCCAGGGTCGAGTACACAGGATGATGGTGCAGCACATAGGGTTTAAGCAGTAACTTAGTCGAAAGAGATAGCCGGGGTCTGGTACAAAAGATGGACGCTCAGTTGTAGAGTAGCAGGTATGTGGGAGTATAGCTTGGTTAGAGGCACAGGGCACAATAAATATGCAAGAAAGGAGGGTACAGGGCCAGGTTTATATAGGAGACTAATTGGGGAAGGTACAAGACACGGGGTGGACTAAACAGAGAAGACACAGAGCCAAGAACAGGAGATAAGAGATAAGGAACAAGGTATCAGGACTCAGGGGAGCTATCCAGTATGCTGAACATCTCAATAGGTTGGGCTACTGCTCGGGGGGCAGGAGGTCGCTGGTTCAAATCTTGACCTAAGGTCTCATTCACATGAGCGATGAGTCTTTACACTGCCTGCATTGTGGGTTAAAAATACTTGCTTGAAGAATAGTCGCACGAGGGGCTGCGGTGTATGTACACTGCAGCCCGATAATACCTCGGTCGGCATAAATCCTTGGAATTACTTCTAATGGTGCAATAGAGCCACCTGTCATGTTTCCGCAGTGTTGGACACTGCTAAACACACTCTCCCTTTTTTGGCAGCTCCCATAGAAGCCGCCAATGTATATCGGCCAAAAGATTGGGCAAATTTTATACATGGCCGGAAAAGTCACTTATTAAATCGGTCGCCAATGTTCTATCTTTTTGGCCGCAAGGTTTCGTCGTGGCTAAAAAAACGGTCATTTGAATGAATACATTGGAATGCAATGTTTCATACGGTCACAATTTTTTATTGCGGTCTAATTAGCTGCTTAAAAATGTTCGTGTGAATGAAGCCAAAGGTTGCAAAGTGTGTTTTTGTAGCTGACATAGAGAAGACCTCCAGCTGATGGAGTGATATATTTTACATTAGTTGGTACCATACAGGCAACAGTTTTCTTTTGTTGCTGCTGCATTTTATTTTTGTTTGATTGCAGCCTACTGAATAAACATGACCACATGTCAGCTAAAACCTATTTCTTGCTGCCTGTCTTTGTGGAAGAAAGAAATGCCTTTTATTTGAGCCCAGCAAAGGCAATCCCAAGCTACACCCTTACAATTTAATATTTGGTATACCATCATGTAGAAAGCTGAGGTAACAGTGTGGACTAATGATTATACGAGTATGGAGTTATCACAATGCGTTAACCATGGTAACGATTGCTATATCTGTGTTAAATGGAAGGTCACAAAGAAGGATGTTGTAGTAGTCTAGGTTAGAGATAAAAACTACATGCTCTAGCTTTTTTTCTGACTCAAGGTTAAGGAAGGAGCTGATAAGTACCACTTATCCCCTGCAATAAAAAGGGCCTCATAAAGATCGTTAAGTGCGAAATAAAAATGCTAGAAATTTTTTTGGGGAAAAAGTGTTGCTTTGAAGGCCAAATTATTGTTTGATTCTACAGGGGTTAAATATATGTCTTGTGTTCAAAGTGGCATATTTTTCATCTTGTATTGATGTAACTATAGCTGTTATATCTTTGTTTTGTAGTTCCAAAGGAGCCAGAGCTGGGAAAGGTATTTTGGGAGGACGATGGAAATGAACGTGTTCATCACAGAGAAATATGATGCCCACTGTATAAACATGGAAATAAATAATGGATAAATGAAGAGCAAAGCCACAAATTTACAGACATCTTGATATTAATATTCTCTTAAAAGAAACGTGTGTACATTAATTAATAAACAAAAATAGTGTGTTAATTAAGCAATTTCTTGACATTACTCAGTGGATATTTCTTAATTAGACTGAATGTTAAATAAGCACAGCACTCTAACTAAAGGTGCATTTACACGTGACAACTGTCAGGAAAATGATGCCCGAAAGGTCGTCCCTATTATGCTCACTTCTGTGCTGTTAACAGGAGCAAGTATCGCTGGATCTCTCACAGCATGGCCAGCATGGAGGTAGGGCAACCAAGGAGTGTTTTCACCCTCACCCAGTCGTTCAGTCTCTGCATGCATTTTCAGGGGACGACTATCGTTCAAAACCTGTGGGAGCATGAGGTTTTGAACAACTACTTGCGATAATAATCGGCCGATGTAAAAAAAACTTAACTTGTGCTTATGTGATAACAAGGAAAATTGCGTACTAGCACTTTAGTCAAACATTTTTCAGATTAAGTAATACTCGTGTTCAATTGGTAATTGATCCCAATCAATCACAGGATTGTGTAGCTTCAGACAGTGCAATCCCAATACCACCTGTGTAGGGGGAGAATCTAATACAAGCAAACTTTTTCAGTATGAAATAACTATCTTAAAACAAACCTCCGGAACGAAAAATCTTAAACATCCTTGGAACAGTATTATATCACCGAGGCAGATAAGTTCCCTTACACTAGAAAGATTTCACCGTTGGGAAGCACAAAATGATAAAACGTAACTTTTATTCGATAATTTAAAAAAAAAAGAAGAGAAAATTTGTGCGTGATAAATGTGACAAATATGCCAATAAAAATAAGGGGGTTCTATTTGTTTGTTTGATTTCTAGGAGCTACATGATGCCTTCACTGATGGAGTAAGGCGTGAGATGATATGACTCAGAATTATGATGTATTTGTAAACGTCTTGACCACAATATAATGGTATTTTATTTGAACAGCTAAATGTATCTCACTTCCACTGTATATGGCAAGATAATGCAGTAGAGAAATAAACTGTATCTTCCCACATATACCATTATATGTAGTACTAGCTGATATACCCGGCTTCGCCCGAGTTAATTTGGTACTGGTGTTTATCTGGTGTTCACACGGAAAATCTTATGAAGTCGTGGTTACTTTAAAGATACTGAGGAAAAACATATCTTCACTATTTTGCATAGTTCTGTACGTTACCCAGGAAACACCACGTGGAGGTAACCATGCGACGTTTCCTTTATATAAAATGACATCGGGAAGTGAGAGAATTAGATTACGTACATAAACATTTGAATAATGGAGTTGGGACTAGAGATGAGCGAACGTGTTCGTCCGAGCTTGATATTCGTGCGAATATTAGGGTGTTCGCGATGTTCGTTATTCGTAACGAACACCATGTGGTGTTCGGGTTACTTTCACTTCCTTCCCTGAGACGTTAGCGCGCTTTTCTGGCCAATTGAAAGACAGGGAAGGCATTACAACTTCCCCCTGTGTTGTTCCAGCCCTATACCACCCCCCTGCTGTGAGTGGCTGGGGTGATCAGGTGTCCGCCGAATATAAAAGTCGGCCCCTCCCGCGGCTCGCCTCAGATGCCTTGTGAGTTAGATGAGGGACAGTGCTGTTTGTACCGGAGCTGCTGTAGGGAAAGAATTGGTAGTTAGTGTAGGCTTCAAGACCCCCAAAGGTCCTTATTAGGGCCACTGATAGCTGTGTGTTGGCTGCTGTTAGCAGTGGCAATTATTTTTTTTCTCAAAATCGCCTCTGCAGAGCGTTGCACCCGGCATTAGGGACAGAAGTGCTGCATAGGCAGGGAGAGTGTTAGGAGTGAGTGTAGCCTTCAAGAACCTCAACGGTCCTTTCTAGGGCCATATTTAACCGTGTGCAGTACTGTGCTGGCTGCTGTTAGCTGTGCTGCATTTTTTTTTTCTTCTCAAAATCGCCTCTGCAGAGCATTGCACCCTCCATTGATACTGCAGGGAAAGAATTGTGTAGGCAGGGCCACAACACAGTTATTATTCATTGAATATACGCAGTGCTGCCTTTTGGTGGAAAAAAACTGAAAATAATTCTATTTGTCCTGCCTCTGTCCGTCCTAAGGGCGGTGGACACGTGTCGGCTGCGTGTGCAACGTTTAAAAATCAGACGCACCCAGCTACGGTTTACTGCTGGCTTCGCCATTTGCTTTCCTTAATTGGGAAAAAAAATACCTGCTCTGCCAGAGTTAATAACTCTGCTACCCTCACGTTCTGTGACACATTAGCAGGGCCACAGCACAGTTATTAAACTTCTCATGTTCATTGAATATACGCAGTGCTGCCTTTTGGTGGAAAAAAACTGAAAATAATTGTATTTGTCCTGCCTCTGTCCGTCCTAAGGGCGGTGGACACGTGTCGGCTGCGTGTGCAACGTTTAAAAATCAGACGCACCCAGCTACGTTTTACTGCTGGCTTCGCCATTTGCTTTCCTTAATTGGGAAAAAAAATACCTGCTCTGCCAGAGTTAATAACTCTGCTACCCTCACGTTCTGTGACACATTAGCAGGGCCACAGCACAGTTATTAAACTTCTCATGTTCATTGAATATACGCAGTGCTGCCTTTTGGTGGAAAAAAACTGAAAATAATTCTATTTGTCCTGCCTCTGTCCGTCCTAAGGGCGGTGGACACGTGTCGGCTGCGTGTGCAACGTTTAAAAATCAGACGCACCCAGCTACGTTTTACTCCTGGCTTCGCCATTTGCTCTCCTTAATTGGGAAAAAAAATACCTGCTCTGCCAGAGTTAATAACTCTGCTACCCTCACATTCTGTGACACATTAGCAGGGACACAGCACAGTTATTAAACTTAGATTATTCATTCACTAGAGGCAGTGGGGCCTTTCGTTTTCAAAAAAGGGAAAAAATTATATTTGGCTGCAGTCTTGCGCCAATTTATTTCCTGCCTGTGAAATCAAATCACTGGTAATACAGCATGCTGAGGGGTAGGGGTAGGCCTAGAGGACGTGGACGCGGCCGAGGACGCGGAGGGCCAAGTCAGGGTGTGGGCACAGGCCGAGCTCCTGATCCAGGTGTGTCGCAGCCAACTGCTGCGCGATTAGGAGAGAGGCACGTTTCTGGCGTCCCCACATTCATCGCCCAATTAATGGGTCCACGCGGGAGACGGTTATTAGAAAATGAGCAGTGTGAGCAGGTCCTGTCCTGGATGGCAGAAAGTGCTTCGAGCAACCTATCGTCAACACGCAGTTCTGCGCCGTCCACTGCTGCAAATCCGAATCCTCTGTCTGCTGCTCCTCCTTCCTCCCAGCCTCCTCACTCCACTACAATGACACCTGCTCAGGAGCGGGAACATCCCCAGGAACTGTTCTCGGGCCCCTGTCTAGATTGGGCAGCAGCGGTTCCTCTCCCACCAGAGGAGTTTATCGTCACTGATGCCCAACCATTCGAAAGTTCCCGGGGTCCGGGGGAAGAGGCTGGGGACTTACGCCAACTGTCTCAACAACTTTCTGTGGGTGAGGAGGACGATGACGATCAGACACAGTTGTCTTGCAGTGAGGTAGTAGTAAGGGCAGTAAGTCCGAGGGAGCAGCGCACAGAGGATTCGGAGGAAGAGCAGCAGGACGATGAGGTGACTGACCCCACCTGGTGTGCAACGCTTACTCAGGAGGACAGGTCTTCAGAGGGGGAGTCAAGGGCATCAGCAGGGCAGGTTGCAAGAGGCAGTGCGGTGGCCAGGGGTAGAGGCAGGGCCAGACTGAATAATCCACCAACTGTTTCCCAAAGCGCCCCCTCGCGCCATGCCACCCTGCAGAGGCCGAGGTGCTCTAAGGTCTGGCAGTTTTTCACAGAGACGCCTGACGACCGACGAACAGTGGTGTGCAACCTTTGTCGCGCAAAGCTCAGCCGGGGAGCCAACACCAACAGCCTCACCACCACCACCATGCGCAGACATATGATGGCCAAGCACCCCACAAGGTGGGACGAAGGCCAATCAGCACCTCCGGTTTGCACCCCTGCCTCTCCCCCTGTGCCCCAACCTGCCACTGAGATGCAACCCCCCTCTCAGGACACAGGCACTACCGCCTCATGGCCTGCACCCACACCCTCATCTCCGCTGTCCTCGGCCCCATCCAGCAGTGTAGTTCAGCGCACCGTCCAGCCGTCGCTTGCGCAACTGTTGGAGCGCAAGCGCAAGTACGCCGCCACGCACCCGCACGCTCAAAAGTTAACCGTCCGCATAGCAAAATTCATCAGCCTTGAGATGCTGCCGTATAGGGTTGTGGAAACGGAGTCCTTCAAAAGTATCATGGAGGCCACTACTTTTCCCGATGTGCCGTCCCAGCCTTGCACGACCACGTCTCCCGCAACATTGTACGCGCCCTCACCAACGCGGTTACTGCCACGGTCCACTTAACAACGGACACGTGGACAAGCACAGGCGGGCAGGGCCACTACATCTCCCTGACGGCACATTGGGTGAATTTAGTGGAGGCTGGGACAGAGTCAGAGCCTGGGACCGCTCACGTCCTACCCACCCCCAGAATTGCGGGCCCCAGCTCGGTGGTGGTATCTGCGGAGGTGTATGCTTCCTCCACTAAAGCACCCTCCTCCTCCTCCTCCTCCTCTGTCTCGCAATCAAGATGTGTTAGCAGCAGCATGTCGCCAGCAGTCGGTGTCGCGCGGTGTGGCAGCACAGCGGTGGGCAAGCGTCAGCAGGCCGTGCTGAAACTACTCAGCTTAGGCGATAAGAGGCACACGGCCCACGAACTGCTGCAGGGTCTGACACAGCAGACCGACCGCTGGCTTGCGCCGCTGAGCCTCCAACCGGGCATGGTCGTGTGTGACAACGGCCGTAACCTGGTGGCGGCTCTGCAGCTCGGCAGCCTCACGCACGTGCCATGCCTGGCCCACGTCTTTAATTTGGTGGTTCAGCGCTTTCTGAAAAGCTACCCACGCTTGTCAGACCTGCTCGTAAAGGCGCGCCGGCTCTGCGCACATTTCCGCAAGTCCCACACCGACGCTGCCACCCTGCGCACCCTGCAACATCACTTTAAGCTGCCAGTGCACCGACTGCTGTGCGACGTGCCCACACGGTGGAACTCTACGCTCCACATGTTGGCCAGGCTCTATGAACAGCGTAGAGCTATAGTCGAATACCAACTCCAACATGGGCGGCGCAGTGGGAGTCAGCCTCCTCAATTCCTTTCAGAAGAGTGGGCCTGGTTGGCAGACATCTGCCATGTCCTTGGTAATTTTGAGGAGTCTACCCAGGTGGTGAGCGGCGATGCTACAATCATTAGCGTCACCATTCCTCTGCTATGCATCTTGAGAAATTCCCTGCAAACCATAAAGGCAGCTGCTTTGCGCTCGGAAACGGGGGCGGGGGAAGACAGTATGTCGCTGGATAGTCAGGGCACCCTCCTGTCTATTTCTCAGCGCGTACAGGAGGAGGAGGAGGAGCATGAGGAGGATGAGGAGGAGGGGAAAGAGACAGCTTGGCCCGCTGCTGACGGTACACCGGCTGATTGCCTGTCATCCTTTCAGCGTGTATGGCCTGAGGAGGAGGAGGAGGAGGAGGAGGAGGAGGAGGATCCTGAAAGTGATCTTCCTAGTGAAGACAGCCATGTGTTGCGTACAGGTACCCTGGCACACATGGCTGACTTCATGTTAGGATGCCTTTCTCGTGACCCTCGCGTTGCACGCATTCTGGCCACGACGGATTACTGGGTGTACACACTGCTCGACCCACGCTATAAGGAGAACCTGCCCACTCTCATTCCCGAAGAGGAAAGGGGTTCGAGAGTGTTGCTATACCACAGGACCCTTGCGGACAAGCTGATGGTAAAATTCCCAGCCGACAGCGCTAGTGGCAGAAGGCGCAGTACCGAGGGCAAGGTAGCAGGGGAGGTGCGTAGATCGAGCAGCATGTACATCCCAGGCAGTGCAACAGTCTTTAAGGGCCTGGACAGCTTTATGGCTCCCCACCAAGACTGTGTCACCGCTCCCCAGTCAAGGCTGAGTCGGCGGGAGCACTGTAAAAGGATGGTGAGGGAGTACGTAGCCGATCGCACGACCGTCCTCCGTGACGCCTCTGCCACCTACAACTACTGGGTGTCGAAGCTGGACACGTGGCCTGAACTAGCGCTGTATGCCCTGGAGGTGCTTGCTTGTCTTGCGGCTAGCGTCTTGTCGGAGAGGGTGTTTAGTGCGGCTGGGGGAATCATCACAGATAAGCGTAGCCGCTTGTCAACCGACAGTGCCGACAGGCTAACACTCATCAAGATGAACAAAGGCTGGATTTCCCCAGACTTCTGTTCTCCACCAGCGGACAGCAGCGATACGTAAGCAATACGTAGGCTGCACCCGCGGATGGAAGCTACGTTCTCTCTCACCATCCAAAACGGGGACATTTCTGCTTCATCAATCTGTGTCTAATATTCCTCCTCCTCCTCCTGCTCCTCCTCCTGAAACCTCACGTAATCACGCTGAACGGGCAATTTTTCTTAGGGCCACAAGGCTCACTCATATAATTTTTCTGAACAATTTTTATAAGTTTCAATGCGCTTAAAAGCGTTGGAACTTTAACTTGAACCAATTTTTCGTTACACTGGGCTGCCTCCAGGCCTAGTTACCACTTAAGCCACATTAACCAAAGCGATTCACCTGCCATCTTGGTTGGGCATGGCCAATTTTTACTGAGGTACATTAGTACTGTTGGTACACCAAATTTTTGGGGCCCTCACCTACAGTGTAATCATAGCAATTTGTATGTTCTTCGCCTGCACTCATGGTACAGAAAGGTGTGTGGGGTTGGCCTACACTTTAGCTACATAAATGTAACTTGGGCCTTGGCTATACTAAGGCTACTGAAATGGAACTAAGACTGCGCTCCCGCTATACTGCTGCTTCGGAATTGTTACTGGGGCCTGTCTTGAGTGCTACTATTGCTGACATGGAACGAAGACTGCGCTCCCGCTATACTGCTGCTTCGGAATTGTTACTGGGGCCTGTCTTGAGTGCTACTATTGCTGACATGGAACGAAGACTGCGCTCCCGCTATACTGCTGCTTCGGAATTGTTACTGGGGCCTGTCTTGAGTGCTACTATTGCTGACATGGAACGAAGACTGCGCTCCTCCTATAATGCTGCTAGTGATATGTTAGTGGGGCCTGTCCTAATGCTACGGCTGAAATGTTACGAATTCTGGGCTCTGCCTATACCGCTGCTAATGGTATGTCTCTGGGGTGTGGAAACAGAGGCTTCCCAAAGACATGATGGCGGCGAGGCCATTTCCCACCAACGCGGTTACTGTTAAGGTGCATATAACCACGGACACGTGGAGAGGACACGTAGTGCCTCAAAAACATCCCCCTCCTCCTCCAACAGGGAAAACATTCTTGGCAAATGCCTTTGCATTGGTTCGTCTGGTGGCAGTCCAAGAATTTCACCTTTACCGACACAACAAGAGAGCCCCCACACCATCCCCCCGCCACGGCCCACTTAATCCTGGCCGCATTCCGAAAACCAACAAAATACAACCGTGCTACTAGGTCCGCAGTCACCACCACATTACCACCAACGCGGTTACTGTTAAGGTACATATTACCAGTCTGACTGGGGCATGCAGACACCTTGACAGAATGAATAGTGTGTGGCACATAGGTTCCCCATTTCTATGCCCACGTGTGCAGCTCCTGATGGCGGTGGCACAGGATTATATTTCTCATTGCTTTTGTACAGCATTGTGGGCTATCGCCCCGCCCCTTTTAAAGAGGGTCGCTGCCTAGCCGTGCCAACCCTCTGCAGTGTGTGCCTGCGGTTCCTCCTCATGGCAGACGCACTTCTAAATAGACATGAGTGTGGCGTGGCATGAGGGCAGCTGAAGGCTGCGCAGGGACACTTTGGTGTGCGCTGTGGGGGGGAGGGGGGGCGGTTGGGCAGCATGTAACCCAGGAGAAGTGGCAGCGGAGTGTCATCCAGGCAGTGATTGTGCTTTGTTGTAGCTAGTGTGGTGCTTAGCAAAGGTATGCCATGCTAATGAGGGCTTTTCAGAAGTAAAAGTTGTTGGGAGGGGGGGGGGCCCACTCTTGCCGGTATTGTGGCTTAATAGTGGGACCTGTGAACTGGAGATGCAGCCCAACATGTAGCCCCTCGCCTGCCCTATCCGTTTCTGTGTCATTCCCATCACTTTCTTGAATTGCCCAGATTTTCACACATGAAAACCTTAGCGAGCATCGGCGAAATACAAAAATGCTCTGGTCGCCCATTGACTTCAATGGGGTTCGTTATTCGAAACGAACCCTCGAACATCGCGGGAAGTTCGTTTCGAATAACGAACACCCGAACATTTTGGTGTTCGCTCATCTCTAGTTGGGACCCATTAGCTTTTCCTATTTATGACATAATCAATGCTTGTGCCAAATTTCCCGTTTCTATGACACAGGAAAGTGAGAAAATTAGATTCCGTACGTAAAATTTGGATGCTAATTCTTTTGCGCATAGAATTGAATAATGGAGTTGGAACCCATTAGCTTTTACTATGTATGACATAATCAATGCTTGTGCCAAATTTCCTGTTTCTATGACTCCGGAAAGTGAAGAAATTACATTCCGCACGTAAAATTTGGATGCTAATTCTTTGGCGCTTAGAATTGAATAATCGAGTTGGGACCCATTAACTTTTCCTATTTTTGACATAATCAATGCTCTTGCCAAATTTCAAGTTTCTATGACATTGGGAGGTGAGAAAATTAGATTCCGTACGTAAAATGTGGACGCTAATTCTTTGGCGCTTAGAATTGAATAATCGAGTCGGGACCCATTAACTTTTCTTATCTATGACATAATCAATGCTCGGGCCAAATTTCATGTTTCTACTATATCGGGAAGTGAGAGAATTAGTGGCAATGATGGAAATCGAACGATCTACGTGGGGGGGTCGTAACTGTCGACGACGCACGCACGCGCGCCATTTATCATAGCATAAATGTACTATGCCTATAATCTTCCCAGAAGTGTACCCAACAACTTCCCAAAGTTTCATGGCGATCGGATGAATGGTGTAGTAGCGCATAAAGGACAAACTGACACGCAGACAGACACACACACACGCATACATTCAATTTTATATATATAGACTAGCTTACCCGTCGCGTGTTGCTGCGAAGACAGACATACATTCATTTGTTTTTATATATCTAGATAGCAGCCAATCACAGCGCAGCTTTCATGTTACCTCAGCAATATAAGAAATAGCAACCAATCACAGCGCAGCTTTCATGTTACCTCTGCGGTATTATATATAGCAACCAATCACAGCGCAGCTTTCATGTTACCTCAGTGGTATAATATATAACAACGAATCGCAGCGCAGCTTTCATGCAACCTCAATAGTATAAGACGTAGCCACCAATCACAGCACAGCTTTCATGTTACCTCAGCAGTATAAGAAATAGCAACCAATCACAGCACAGCTTTCATTTTACCTCAGCATTCTCAATATCCAGCAATTGTCTTGCGAAACGTTCGGCAAATGCATCATTTTGTAGTTGAACACTCATCCCGTTGGTCGTAATGCCTTTTGGTTTCGTGCTTGAGATGGAAATCAAACGATCTTTGTCTGGGGGGCATAACTGTCGACGACGCTCGCACGCGTGCCACCTATCGTAGGATAGTTGTACTATGACTATAATCTTCCCAGGAGTGTACTCAGCAACTTCCCAAAGTCTCATGGCAATTGGATCAATGGTGTAGTAATGCATAAAGGACAGACAGACAGACATTCATTTATACATATCAGGAAGTTAGAGAATTAGATTCTGTACGTAAAATTTGGACGCTAATTGTTTTGCGCTTAGAATTGAATAATCGAGTTGGGACCCATTAGCTTTTCCTATTTATGGCATAATCAATGCCCGTGCCAAATTTCAAGTTTCTATGTGAGAAAATTACATTCCGTACGTAAAATTTGGACGATAATTCTTTTGCGCATAGAATTGAATAATCGAGTTGGGACCCATTAGCTTTTCCTATTTATGACATATTAAATGCCCGTGCCAAATTTCAGGTTTCTATGTGAGAAAATTACATTCCGTACGTAAAATTTGGACGCTAATTCTTTTGCGCATAGAATTGAATAATCGAGTTGGGACCCATTAGCTTTTCCTAATTATGACATATTCAATGCCCGTGCCAAATTTCGAGTTTCTATGTGAGAAAATTACATTCCGTACGTAAAATTTGGACGCTAATTTTTTTGCGCATAGAATTGAATAATCGAGTTGGGACCCATTAGCGTTTCCTATTTATGACATATTCAATGCCCGTGCCAAATTTCAAGTTTCTATGTGAGAAAATTACATTCCATACGTAAAATTTGGACGCTAATTCTTTGGCGCATAGAATTGAATAATCGAGTTGGGACCCATTAGCGTATTCTATTTATGACATATTCAATGTCCGTGCCAAATTTCAAGCTTCTATGTGAGAAAATTACATTCCGTACGTAAAATTTGGACACTAATTCTTTTGCGCATAGAATTGAATACTCGAGTTGGGACCCATTAGCTTTTCCTATTTATGACCTAATCAATGCTCGTGCCAAATTTCAAGTTTCTATGACATTGGGAAGCGAGAAAATTAGATTCCGTACGTAAAATTTGGACGCTAATTCTTTGGCGCTTAGAATTGAATAATCGAGTTGGGACCCATTAGCTTTTCCTATTTATGACATAATCAATGCTTGTGCCAAATTTCAAGTTTCTACGACACTGGGAAGCGAGAAAATTAGATTCCGTACGTAAAATTTGGACGCTAATTCTTTGGCGCATAGAATTGAATAATCGAGCTGGGACCCATTAGCTTTTCCTACTTATGACATAATCAATGCTCCTGCCAAACTTCATGTTTCTACGACATCGGGAAGTGAGAGAATTAGTGGCAATGATGGAAATCGAACGATCTACGTGGGGGGGTCGTAACTGTCGACGACGCACGCACGCGCGCCATTTATCGTAGCATAAATATAGTATGCCTATAATCTTTCCAGGAGTGTACTCAACAACTTCCCAAAGTTTCATGGCGATCGGATGAATGGTGTAGTAGCGCATAAAGGACAAACAGACAAGCAGACAGACACGCATACATTCAATTTTATATATATAGACTAGCTTACCCGTCGCGTGTTGCTGCGAAGACAGACAGACATACATTCGTTTTTATATATCTAGATAACAACCAATCACAGCGCAGTTTTTTTAGGTTACCTCAGCAGTATAAAATATAACAACCAATCACAGTGCAGCTTTCATGTTACCTCAGCGGTATAATATATAACAACCAATCACAGCGCAGCTTTTATGTTACGTCAGCAGTAAGAGAAATAACAACCAATCACAGCGCAACTTTTATTCTGCCTCAGCAATATAAAAAATAGCAACGAATCACAGCGCAGCATTCATTTTACCTCAGCAGTATAATATATAACAACCAATCACAGCACAGCTTTCATTTTACCTCAGCATTCTCGATATCCAGCAATTGTCTTGCGAAACGTTCGGCAGATGCACGTTTTTGTAGTTGAACACGCATCCCGTTGCTCATAATGCCTTTTGCTTTTGTGCTTGAGATGGAAATCAAACGATCTTTGTCTGGGGGACATAACTGTTGACAACGCTCGCACGCGCGCCACCTATCGTAGGATAGATGTACTATGCCCGTAATCTTCCCAGGAGTGTACTCAACAACTTCCCATTAACTTTTCCTATTTATAACATAATCAATGCTCGTGCCAAATTTCACGTTTCTATGACACCGGAAAGTGAGAAAATTACATTCCGTACGTAAAATTTCGGCGCTCATTCTTTTGTGCATAGAATTGAATAATCGAGTTGGGACCCATTAGCTTTTCCTATTTATGACATAATCAATGCTCGTGCCGAATTTCAAGTTTCTATGACATTGGGAAGCGAGAGAATTCGATTCTGTGCGTAAAATTTGGACGCTAATTCTTTTGCGCATAGAATTGAATAATCGAGTTGGGACCGATTAGCTTTTTCTATTAATGACATAATCAATGCTCATGCCAAATTTCGAGTTTCTATGACATTGGGAAGCGAGAAAATTACATTCCGTACCTAAAATTTGGACGCTAACTCTTTTGCGCATAGAATTGAATAATCGAGTTTGGACCCATTAGCTTTTCCTATTTATTACATAATCAATGCTCGTGCCGAATTTCAAGTTTCTATGACATTGGGAGGTGAGAAAATTAGATTCCGTACGTAAAATTTGGACGCTAATTCTTTGGCGCTTAGAATTGAATAATCGAGCTGGGGCCCATTAGCTTTTCCTATTTATGACATAATCAATGCTCGTGCCAAATTTCAAGTTTCTATGACATTGGGAGGTGAGAAAATTAGATTCCGTACGTAAAATTTGGACGCTAATTCTTTGGTGCTTAGAATTGAATAGTCGAGTTGGGAGCGATTAGCTTTTCCTATTTTTGACATAATCAATGCTCGGGCCAAATTTCAAGTTTCTATTACATTGTGAAGCGAGAGAATTCGATTCCGTACGTAAAATTTGGACGCTAATTCTTTTGCGCATAGAATTGAATAATCGAGTTGGGACCCATTAGCGTTTCCTATTTATGACATATTCAATGCTCGTGCCAAATTTCAAGTTTCTATGTGAGAAAATTACATTCCGTACGCAAAATTTGGACGCTAACTCTTTTGCGCTTAGAATTGAATAATCGAGTTGGGACCCATTAGCTTTTCCTATTTATGACATAATCAGTGCTCGTGCCAAATTTCAAGTTTCTATGACATTGGGAGGTGAGAAAATTAGATTCCGTACGTAAAATTTGGACGCTAATTCTTTGGCGCTTAGAATTGAATAATCGAGTTGGGACCCATTAGCGTTTCCTATTTATGACATAATCAATGCCCGTGCCAAATTTCAAGTTTCTATGTGAGAAAATTAGATTCCGTACGTAAAATTTGGACGCTACCTCTTTTGCGCATAGAATTGAATAATCGAGTTGGGACCCATTAGCTTTTCCTATTTATGACATAATCATTCTCATGCCAAATTTCACGTTTCTATGACATCGGGAAGTGAGAAAATTAGATTCCGTACGTAAAATTTGGACGCTAATTCTTTTGCGCATATAATTAAATAATCGAGTCGGGACCCATTAGCTTTTCCTATTTATGACATAATCAATGCTCGTGCCAAATTTCAAGTTTCTATGACATTGAGAGGTGAGAAAATTAGATTCCGTACATAAAATTTGGATGCTAATTCTTTGGCGCTTAGAATTGAATAATCGAGTTATGACCCATTAGCGTTTCCTATTTATGACATAATCAATGCCCGTGCCAAATTTCAAGTTTCTATGTGAGAAAATGACATTCCGTACGTAAAATTTGCACGATAATTTTTTTGCGCATAGAATTGAATAATCGAGTTGGGACCCATTAGCGTTTCCTATTTATGACATATTCAATGCCCGTGCCAAATTTCAAGTTTCTATGTGAGAAAATTACATTCCATACGTAAAATTTGGACGCTAATTCTTTGGCGCATAGAATTGAATAATCGAGTTGGGACCCATTAGCGTTTTCTATTTATGACATATTCAATGTCCTTGCCAAATTTCAAGTTTCTATGTGAGAAAATTACATTCCGTACGTAAAATTTGGACGCTAATTCTTTGGCGCATAGAATTGAATAATCGAGTTGGGACCCATTAGCTTTTCCTATTTATGACATATTCAATGCCCATGCCAAATTTCAAGTTTCTATGTGAGAAAATTACATTCCGTACGTAAAATTTGGACGCTAATTCTTTTGCGCATAGAATTGAATAATCGAGTTGGGACCCATTAGCTTTTCCTATTCATGAGATAATCAATGCTTGTGCCAAATTTCAAGTTTCTACGACACTGGGAAGCGAGAGAATTCGATTCCGTACGTAAAATTTGGACGCTAATTCTTTGGCGCATAGAATTGAATAATCGAGCTGGGACCCATTAGCTTTTCCTACTTATGACATAATCAATGCTCCTGCCAAATTTCATGTTTCTACGACATCGGGAAGTGAGAGAATTAGTGGCAATGATGGAAATCGAACGATCTACGTGGGGGGGTCGTAACTGTCGACGACGCACGCACGCACGCGCGCCATTTATCGTAGCATAAATATACTATGCCTATAATCTTCCCAGGAGTGTACTCAACAACTTCCCAAAGTTTCATGGCGATCGGATGAATGGTGTAGTAGCGCATAAAGGACAAACAGACAAGCAGACAGACATGCATACATTCAATTTTATATATATAGACTAGCTTACCCGTCGCGCGTTGCTGCGAAGACAGACAGACATACATTCGTTTTTATATATCTAGATAACAACCAATCACAGCGCAGTTTTTTAGGTTACCTCAGCAGTATAAAATATAACAACCAATCACAGTGCAGCTTTCATGTTACCTCAGCGGCATAATATATAACAACCAATCACAGCGCAGCTTTCATGTTACGTCAGCAGTAAGAGAAATAACAACCAATCACAGCGCAACTTTTATTCTGCCTCAGCAATATAAAAAATAGCAACGAATCACAGCGCAGCATTCATTTTACCTCAGCAGTATAATATATAACAGCTAGAGATGAGCGAACGTGCTCGGCCACGCCCCTTTTTCGCCCGAATACCGCGATTTTCGAGTACTTCCGTACTTGGGCGAAAAAATTCGGGGGTCGCCGTCGCGGCGCGGGGGGTTGCAGCGGGGAGTGGGGGGGGAGGGAGAGAGAGAGGGCTCCCCCCTGTTCCCCGCTGCTACCCCCCACGCCGCCACGCCTTTCCCCGCCCCCCGGCGACCCCGAGTACTTTTCACCCGAGTAGTGAAGTACTCAAAAATCGCGGTATTCGGGCGAAAAAGGGGCGTGGCCGAGCACGTTCGCTCATCTCTAATAACAACCAATCACAGCACAGCTTTCATTTTACCTCAGCATTCTCGATATCCAGCAATTGTCTTGCGAAACGTTCGGCAGATGCATCTTTTTGTAGTTGAACACGCATCCCGTTGCTCGTAATGCCTTTTGCTTTTGTGCTTGAGATGGAAATCAAACGATCTTTGTCTGGGAGCATAACTGTTGACAACGCTCGCACGCGCGCCACCTATCGTAGGCTAGATGTACTATGCCAGTAATCTTCCCAGGAGTGTACTCAACAACTTCCCATTAACTTTTCCTATTTATAACATAATCAATGCTCGTGCCAAATTTCACGTTTCTATGACACCGGAAAGTGAGAAAATTACATTCCGTATGTAAAATTTGGGCGCTCATTCTTTTGTGCATAGAATTGAATAATCGAGTTGGGACCCATTAGCTTTTCCTATTTATGACATAATCAATGCTCGTGCCGAATTTCAAGTTTCTATGACATTGGGAAGCGAGAGAATTCGATTCTGTGCGTAAAATTTGGACGCTAATTCTTTTGCGCATAGAATTGAATAATCGAGTTGGGACCAATTAGCTTTTTGTATTTATGACATAATCAATGCTCGTGCCAAATTTCGAGTTTCTATGACATTGGGAGGTGAGAAAATTAGATTCCGTACGTAAAATTTGGACGCTAATTCTTTGGCGCTTAGAATTGAAAAATCGAGCTGGGGCCCATTAACTTTTCCTATTTATGACATAATCAATGCTCGTGCCAAATTTCAAGTTTTTATGACATTGGTAGGTGAGAAAATTAGATTCCGTACGTAAAATTTGGACGCTAATTCTTTGGCGCTTAGAATTGAATAGTCGAGTTGGGAGCGATTAGCTTTTCCTATTTTTGACATAATCAATGCTTGGGCCAAATTTTAAGTTTCTATTACATTGGGAAGCGAGAGAATTCGATTCCGTACGTAAAATTTGGACGCTAACTCTTTTGCGCTTAGAATTGAATAATCGAGTTGGGACCCATTAGCTTTTCCTATTTATGACATAATCAATGCTCGTGCCAAATTTCAAATTTCTATGACATTGGGAGGTGAGAAAATTAGATTCCGTACGTAAAATTTGGACGCTAATTCTTTGGCGCTTAGAATTGAATAGTCGAGTTGGGAGCGATTAGTTTTTCCTATTTTTGACATAATCAATGCTCGGGCCAAATTTTAAGTTTCTATTACATTGGGAAGCGAGAGAATTCGATTCCGTACGTAAAATTTGGACGCTAACTCTTTTGCGCTTAGAATTGAATAATCGAGTTGGGACCCATTAGCTTTTCCTATTTATGACATAATCAATGCTCATGCCAAATTTCAAATTTCTATGACATTGGGAGGTGAGAAAATTAGATTCCGTATGTAAAATTTGGACGCTAATTCTTTGGCGCTTAGAATTGAATAATCGAGTTGGGACCCATTAGCGTTTCCTATTTATGACATAATCAATGCCCGTGCCAAATTTCAAGTTTCTATGTGAGAAAATTAGATTCCGTACGTAAAATTTGGACGCTAATTCTTTGGTGCATAGAATTGAATAATCGAGTTGGGACCCATTAGCTTTTCCTATTTATGACATATTCAATGCCCGTGCCAAATTTGAAGTTTCTATGTGAGAAAATTAGATTCCGTACGCAAAATTTGGACGCTAACTCTTTTACGCATAGAATTGAATAATCGAGTTGGGACCCATTAACTTTTCCTATTTATGACATAATCAATGCTCATGCCAAATTTCAAGTTTCTATGACATCGGGAAGTGAGAAAATTAGATTCCGTACGTAAAATTTGGACGCTAATTCTTTGGCGCTTAGAATTGAATAATCGAGTTCGGACCCATTAACTTTTCCTATTTTTGACATAATCAATGCTCTTGCCAAATTTCAAGTTTCTATGACATTGGGAGGTGAGAAAATTAGATTCCGTACGTAAAATTTGGACGCTAATTCTTTGGCGCTTAGAATTGAATAATCGAGTTGGGACCCATTAACTTTTCCTATTTATGACATAATCAATGCTCGGGCCAAATTTCATGTTTCTACGATATCGGGAAGTGAGAGAATTAGTGGCAATGATGGAAATCGAACGATCTACGTGGGGGGGTCGTAACTGTCGACGACGCACGCTCGCGCGCCATTTATCGTAGCATAAATGTACTATGCCTATAATCTTCCCAGGAGTGTACTCAACAACTTCCCAAAGTTTCATGGCGATCGGATGAATGGTGTAGTAGCGCATAAAGGACAAACAGACACGCAGACAGACACGCATACATTCAATTTTATATATATAGATTATCGAATAAAAGTTACGTTTTATCATTTTGTGGTTCCCAGCGGTGAAATCATCCTTGGAACAGTGGAGCAGAATCAATTGCAGACACAGGAATAGGATAAATCAAAGGCTTTAAAATCAATCCCAAACTCCTAGCCATTTCAAGCTGAATCAGAATAACCTTGGCTCTGCTATCGAGAAACATCATCAATAGGAAATTCCTGGAGCAAAGGATAATCTCAGCAAGAAGAACTAGTCTGGAAGATAATACCTGGGGATCTGCAGACCCGGAGGATCTTCCCTCTAGACCAGCTAGTTTTTCCGACAGAGACCATCTGAAAGGGGCACACCTGAACCAAATGACTGACACAACTGCAGAAAAAACAGCAACCACCTGCCCACTGCCTTCTTCCACGGTCATGTTTTCTAGATAACGAACCTGTTAGTGCAAATAAATGTATTTGCTATGTGGTAGGCTTCTAGGGGTCCAAATTCAGTTAGAGGTATATTCGGGCCCAGAAATATCTGATAAACCACAAATACGACTGGATGCGATCAAAAACTCCTGCCTTTTACGCAGCAAACAATTGGGTAAAAGGCAGAAGTTTGCTCCTTCACTGAGCCCATCCTACTCGCATACTGCTGTTTGATACAGGCTACCTCTAAGGAAAGGGACTTGAGATAATTCCTCTACGGATCAAAGAGGAAATAACGAAAAAAAGGTACACCCACTGAGGAAAAATGAATGGCTGTTTGTGGTGTGCCAGAGATGCGGAGAATGGTTTTGTGGTAGCAATTGCGGCGGTGTCTCCGCAGTTTACCCCTCCTTGCGCAAAAATGGCCGACAGAATATAAATTTTAACCCCTTAGTGACGGCCCCATCGGGAAACTACGTCCTCAGTAAGTGGGCTTTAATCCTAGAGGACATAGTTTTATGCATCCTCTTTGGATTAATGCCCACTTGCCTGAGGATGTGACAGCTCCATGCTGTCAGTGCCCGCAGGTAGCCGACAGCATGGAGCTGTCATCCCGGGCTGCGGGCAGGTCCCCCCCCCAGCATTGCGACTGGCGCTATCCAATCGATAGCGCCGATCGCAATAAAGTAAATAAATCTGTGCAAAAAGTTAGATATTCAGCTGCCCTGATGGATCGGATCTATCAGGGCAGCTGAAAATACTCACCTGGCTTGTCCGTGGTGTCCCCCAAAGATCGGGCCCTCCCAGACCCGTCGCCGGCCTTCTGCGCATGCGCGCCAGACGATGACGTCAGGCGCATGCGCAGAAGCCCGGGAACCCCAGGCAAATTTAAAATCTCCTGGCTCCCGGCTCCTGAAGGTAGCCGGGAACCAGGGGATGTTACTGGGGACTGCTGTGAGCGGTCCCCGGGCCCACGATCGCCGCTATCCATTGGATAGCGGCGATTATGAAAAAGTTTAAAAAGTTTAAAAAAAGGTCAAGTTTCACCTCCCCCTCATGGATCGGATCCATGAGGGGAGGTGAAAATACTCACCTCGGTCCTCCCCGATGTCCCAGGACCCGATGTCCCCGTCTTCGCATGTGCGCCCGATGTCAATCATCGGGCGCGTGCACAGAGGGGCTCAAGCCCCGGGAAATTTAAAATCCCTCTGCTCCTGGCTGCCATGTGTAGCCAGGAGCAGAGAGATTTCACCGGAGACATGATCACTGTTATCCAATGGATAAAAGTGATCATGTAAAGTAAAAAAAAGTGAAAAAGTAAAAAAGTTAAAAAAGCTTACGTTTCATCTCCCCCCACGGATCATATCCGTGAGGGAGGATGAAATGACGTACGTAAGGCCCACGGATTTATCCGCGGACCTTACCCCAGCTTCTGCGCACACACCCATCACCACAATGGCAGGCGCAGCGCAAAAGCTGAGGATTGCCAAGGTAATTTAAAATCTCCCTGCTCCTGGCTACAAAACTTAGCCGAGAGCCTGGAGATTTCACGGAGGGCCGCGGTGAGCGGTTCCTGATCACGTGTTCGCCATTATCAAATGGATAATGGTGATCACATAAAAGTAAAAAAAAGGTGAAGGTTCATCTCCCCTCACCGATGCGATCGGTGAGAGGAGATGAAACATTTTACCGAAGGCCTCTTTATTTGCACCCAGACGCAATCTTCCTCCGTGAACTTTCCCGGATTCTGCACATTCGACCGCCGGCAAAACACCGGACACATGTGCAGGAGTCGGGGAGCCCAGGAAATTTAAAATCTCTTTACTGCCAGCGACCAACGGTCGCTGAGAGCCTGGAGCAGTGACGGGTGGCCGCGTTGAGCGGTCCCCAGTCGCGTGATAAAAAGGTAGCGATCTACCTTTGGCAGGTCTCACATGACCGGATAGGAATTATGGATTCCGAATGCGTCTGATCAGCGGTAATATGCAGATCAATCGCATTGAATTACACAATTCCACTCACATTAGTGGGTGGGAATTGCGTAATGCACTCGCAGAAAAGAGAACGCAGCAGGTTCTATTTTACTGCGGATATCCGCAACATAGAGCCCATTGTACTCCACGGTCACAGATATACCCGCAGCCCATACGCAACTACCTTGTATATGGGCTGCGGGTACCCATGTCATCACTAAGCGACCGTGTGGGAATTACAAACATAAAAAAAAAATGTACTGCGCATGACCGCCTGTGTGAGTAGGCAGTTATGCGCAGTACATTACGCGGCCGTACGCAGGGCTCACAGCTGGGATCCACTGCGGGCCTCCCCAAGCGGATTCCACCTACGGCTGCGTGAGCCCAGCGTTATTCAGACCGCTACCTGTAATACGTATTTTACAAGAAGCCCCGGGAACGTTCGCCTTCCTGCAGTTCCAGGAGCAGCTTGTTGAGCGCCTTCTGTGTGAGACCGCTGCACCTCATCAAGCTTACGGAGACTCACAGAGCGCCACTTTTTCCACCCCATACCTGCTACTGAGGTCACAAAATACCCCCAAAAAGCATGAGAGGAGGGGGGATACACGGTTTTATTGCCCCATGTACCCAT
This sequence comes from Eleutherodactylus coqui, assembly GCF_035609145.1. Taxonomy (NCBI): domain Eukaryota; kingdom Metazoa; phylum Chordata; class Amphibia; order Anura; family Eleutherodactylidae; genus Eleutherodactylus; species Eleutherodactylus coqui. Next base: position 267,379,419 of record NC_089837.1, on the reverse strand, counting down.
CCCAACCAGCCTCCGTAACTACCCCTGTCTTTGGAAATACTACACAGTTCACATTATTACTTTTATCAAAGATTTGGGGAACGCCGAAAAGGGCGCTAATGGGGGGGGGTGTGAATTTTTTTAAAGGTGTCAATTTTTATTCCGTACAAGTGGGCAATGGGGCCTGGAATTTATTCAGTTGTGCCCTGCAATCCAACAGGTGTTCCCTGCATTACAGGCCTTGCCATGTGTCTTTTAAGTAGATTAGGGCCACAAGTAGATTAGGGTAAGTTTTTGAACATGGGACAAACGGGGGTATCCATTTTGGGGTGAACGTCTTCATTCCTGTGTACACTGTACAAAAAAAACAGTTTTTAAATTGACAAAATTGCCAAAAAAATGAAAATTGTCATTTTTTCCTTCTGCTTTGCTTAGATTTATTCAAATACTGTGGCGTCAAAATACGCAATACACCCCTAGATGAATTCATTAAGGGGTCTAGTTTTTAAAATGGGGTCATTTGTGGGGGTTCTATATTGTTTTGGACGCTCAATGGCTCTACAAGTGGGCAATGAGGCCTGGAATTTATTCCGTTGTACCCTGAAATCCAACCAGTGCTCCTTCCATTATAGGCCTAGCCATGTGTCCTTTAAGTAGATTAGGGCCACAAGGGTTATGGTTCTGAACACGGGACAAACAGGGGTATCCATTTTGGGGTGAAAGTCTTCATTCATGTGTGTGCTGTACCAAAAAAATAGTTTTTAAATTGATACAACTGCCAAAAAAATGAAAATTGTATTTTTTTTCCTACTGCTTTGCTTAGATTTATTCAAAAATTGTAGTGTAAAAATACACAGTACACCCCTAGATGAACGCGTTAAGGGGTCTAGTTTTCAAAATGGGATCATTTGTTAGGGTTCTCTGTCGTTTTGGCCGCTCAAGGGCTCTACAAGTGGGCAATGGGGCCTAAATCACCTTCATGCTAAATTTCTGTTCTGAAAGCCACCACTACTCCTTTCATTTGGGCCCCTTTGTGCATCCAGGCAAAAGATTAGGGCCACAATGGGTATGTCTCTGAACACGGGACAAACAGGGGTATCTCTTTTTGGGTGCAAGTCTTCATTCATTCAGTAGTTTTTAAAATGACTGAATTGCCAAAAAACGAAAATCACATTTTTTCCTTTTGATTTGCTTGAATTCATTCAAAAACTGTGGGGGCCAAAACGGGCAGTACACCCCTAGATAAATTCGTTAAGGGGTCTAGTTTTCAAAATGGTGTCACTTGTGGGGGTTCTCTTTGGTTTTGGCCACTCAAGAGCTCTACAAATGTGCTATGGGGCCTAAAGATCCTCCAAGGAAAATTTATGTCCTGAAAACCACCGACTACTCCTTTCATTTTGGGCCCCGTTGTGCATCCAGACATAAGATTAGGGCCACAATGGGTATGTTTCTGAACACGGGAGAAACGGGTATAAATTTTGCGGTGCAAGGCTTCAATCATGTGTGTGCTTTACGAAAAAAGCTGTTTTTAAAATGACAGAATTGACAAAAAATGAAAATCACAATTTTTTTCCTTTTGCTTTGCTTGAATTAATTCAAAAACTGTGGGGTCAAAATGGGTAGTACACCCCTAGATAAATTTGTTAAGGGGTCTAGTTTTTTAAATGGGGTCATTTGTGGGGGTGCTCTTTGGTTTTGGCCACTCAAGAGCTCTACAAAAGTGTTATGGCGCCTAAAACGCCTTCAAGCTAAATTTATGTTCTGAAAGACACCGACTACTCCTTTCATTTTGGGTCCCATTGTGCATCCAGACATAAGATTAGGGCCACAATGGGTATATTTCTGAACACGGGAGAAACGGGGGTATCCATTTTGGGGTGTAAATCCTCATTTTCATGGGCACTATAGGAAAAAAATATGTCTTTAAAATGACATAAATATCACCGAGGGAATCACTGGTATTAAAATTTAACTTTTATTTGAAAATAAACTAAGATGCGTGAAGGCCTCGTTTTTTTATCTCTATAATAAAACCTCTATTAAACTTATGTGGTGTTCTCAATTGGTTTCAACAATTGCTTGTATATATATATATATCTCATCTAGGAGATTCTTTTATAGTCAGGAGGGTATCTATCACTACTTAGAAGATAACTAATAGCGTTTAGCGCTAACAACACCAAATGATATCAGTGATATATCATACCCCCAAACCAATCTCCTACTACAAGCAAAATTGTTTTTTCCAAAGAATCTGATGATAAAGTTTGAATCCACTCGATCACCGTGTTGGATTTGGCTCATTAGGATTGCATACCAGATTCTTTTTGCAAGACCAATTGAAAGAATATATAAAAAAGGAAAAGAAACCAGCATCTAATATATAGTGCTGAGTATTTTTCCTTTGCAGCGGCAGTAAAAAACGCCGTCTCTGCTCTTTTTACACTTATGCCTATGTGCATATGAGTGATCAAACAGATGGGTATAATGAGATTCCTCTTGATTTTACAGGAATATCTCAATGCTTCAACCCCTTTTAAATGTTTGTCACCCAAAATGTCTGGGAAACATTAGGCTTTGATGGTTCAATTTAAAAAAAAATACCATCAGCAATATATGAATGCCCAATGTTAACCCTGATACTACTCTAACAGCCCCATCGACGCGTTTCTACAGATCTTTTTCTTATATCTGTGTCATCAGGATGGTTTGTTTAAAGTGCAGACACGTACAGCCTGACGGCTGTGTTCAACTGAGCAGCATTGGTAAGTACACCTCAATTAGAGGCTTATAAATGAAAGACCACGCCTCCCTTCCCGAGGGGCTCATCTCGGCCAGCCAATAGGCATCTAACCACCTCCCCCGCTGTCATCACTAAGGACGCGGTGGTGAGGCATCACTGCGCATGCGCTTTGGCGCCTGGAGCGCGGCGCCAACCACTGCCAACCAGTGACGTGGCAGCCACCGCGCTCCCCGGCAACCAAGCGCTGTATAATGGACGCGATGGTGCGGCGTCGCTGCGCATGCGCACTGGCGTCGGGGACGCGGCGCCAACCACTGCCAACCACTGACGTGGTGGCCGCCGCGCTACCCGGCAACCAAGCGCAGCATGATGACGTGGAGTGGTGGATTGCCAGACTAAGGTAATCCCCGGATGGGCTTTTAAAGAACGGGATTTCCAGTACATAGATATTCAGCAACGGAGTTTATACTTGAATGTTATACTATAGGGCACAATGCATATATTGAGCTAAACGGGCATAGTAGGTTCAGATGTAGGCTAAATAAATGACATTATTTTTGAAACTGCTTTACAGCCACGATGCATTGATCTCACCTATTGATTAAAGATCAATAAAAATCAGATGTATATTGGGTCATTTATTTATGTACTTATTGTTTAATGAAACCCATCTGTTTAGTTATCATTTTTATAAGGCCAATCCCTCTATCAATTTTATTTGCAACAACAATGCCTATCTTTGTTATAATGTTGCTATGCAACACTGTACTTAAGCATGAACCAATTGACGATCCGTAGTTATTCAGTAGCTACCCATAGTTTCTCATAGATGATATAGTAGACATTTTAAACACTCCTTGCTGGCACATAAATCTGTAATCCAGCCTGATTACATACTAAGAGAATTTAAATAAATGCCGCAAAAGATAAATTCTCATTTAGGCCTTTAGGCGCGCATGAATTTAATCGGTGAATCCATCTGGTCTCCTTTTGCATCAGTTTCTTATCCAAGTTTCCCCTTCTTCCATTATCCCTGATAATCTCTATACCTTGAAATGTTACGGACGCTGGGTCATTATTATGTTTCTCACGTACATGCATCGCAAGGCTTGTCTTTTCGCTACGATTTATGTTCCCGATATGTTCCAATACTCGCCTCCTGAGCTGGCGGGTGGTCTTTCCTACATAATCGAGCGGACACGTACATGTAGCCTTGTATACGACGCCCATGGATCTACAGTTGATGAAGTCCGTTATTTGGTATTGCTTACCCGTGAACGAACATGTAAAGGTTGCACCACGTTTGATATATTTGCAGGCTTTGCAGCCCGCACAGCGATATGTGCCTTTTGGTAAGTCCGATCCTAGCCAAGATACAGACGATATCTTTGGTGGAAATAGGCTATGGACCAGTCTATCCCTTAAATTACGTCCACGTCGGTAGGTTATCAGGGGTCTAGTGGGAAGGTGATCCACAAGGTCTTTATCTCTCCGTAAGATATCCCAGTATTTATTTAGGATATACCTTATCTCATGTGACCGATCGTCATATGTACCAATCAGACGGATTTTACCGTCTCCATTAGAACGTTTCTTAGGCCTAAGAAATTCTTCCCTACTTGACTTCTTAGCAAATTCCTCAGCCACCGCCACCACTTCTTGTGGGTATCCCCTATCGGCAAATCTTTGACTCATCTCTTTAGATTTCACTTCATAGTCATCATGAGATGTACAGTTACGTCGTGCTCGAATGAATTGCCCTTTTGGGATACCCTGTTTAAGGGATCTGGGATGATGGCTTTCCCAGTGAAGTAGGGTATTGGTGGCTGTTGATTTACGATAGATGGATGTTTGTAAAGAACCGTCGTCACACTTTGTTATGAGAAGATCTAAAAAAGTTATACGTCGGGGATCAATTTCTGCCGTGAAGTATAGACCCAGCTCGTTGTTGTTCAAGTGGGAAATGAATTTGTGGAAGTCTTCAACTTCTCCGGTCCATAATATCAACACGTCGTCGATAAAACGGATCCAGAGTTCTACTGACGTTATCCAATTCTTGTTTGTCTCAGTGAACACGGTGGTCTCCTCCCACCAGCCCAGGTACAGGTTTGCATAGCTGAGGGCACAAGGGCTCCCCATAGCTGTGCCCCTGAGCTGGTGGAAGTGCTTCCCCTCAAAGAGGAAGTGGTTCTTAGTGAGAACAAACGAGAGGAAGCTTAGGACCATATTGTTATGTTCCTTCAGATGTATATCTCTCTGATTCAAGTAAAACTCCACCGCCTTGATACCACCCATGTGCGGAATGGAGCTATACAAAGCTTCCACGTCTAATGATGCCAGCTTGGTATTAGGTGTCAGAACTATACCATCTAGACGTTTTAGGACATCTGTGGTGTCCTTGATGTATGCTGGCAACGCTTCCACAAACGGCCTAAGTATAGTATCCACGTACGTACTGATGCCTCGAGTGAGACTGTCGTTACCTGCGACAATAGGGCGACCTTTCAATGGATTCAAACCTTTGTGGATTTTAGGTAGACTATAAAAGGTCGCCACCTGGGGAGTTGGTGAGTACAAATATGAAAACTCCTTGTCATCTATCAGCTCATTGTCTTTCGCTTTCAACAACATTCTTTTCAGCTCTTGTAAAGAGGAATCAGTGGGATCGTAAGTAAGGACCTCATAGTTCGATTTGTCCTCCAAAATTCGGAGGCACATATTCCTATACATATCGCGATTCATCAGCACTATATTGCCCCCCTTATCGGAGGGCTTAACGACTAAGTCAGTTTCTTTTTCAATCGCTAACAGTGCTCTTTTCTCCTCTGGTGTTAAATTTTGATGTCCAAACTTTTTTTCTTTAGATAATTTGTCCAGTTCATCATTCACCATACTTTCGAATATCTCAATGTATGGTGATTCCCCTGAAGTAGGCCAACCTGTACTTTTGGGTTTCAAGTCGGTAAATGGACCTTTATGTGGATCTTTAACACCTTCATTCTCAAGGGATTCTAGTATCGCGATAGCTTCTAGGTCACTTCTATCTACTCCAAGTTCATTGCATTTTTTCCTTTCAGCGATGGCAAAATGTTTTTTCCATCTTAACTTTCGTAAAAATAACGCAACGTCCTTGATCCACTCGAATGAATCGAATTTGTTCGTAGGGATAAATGACAATCCCTTTTTGATAACTGTCTCCTCATGTTTAGTCAGAACCCTAGATGACAAATTAATTATTTGTAACTCATCCCCTCCGCCTATGGCGGCGACCTCCTCAGAGCTTAGTGATGATGTACCTGTGCCTGATATATTTGTGGCGTTTCGGTCATTGCTCGATTTCTGGTCATATAATGCGTAATTGGTTGCCCTAAAAAATGATCTTCATTAGAGCTACCCCGACCTCTCCCTCTGCCTTTTGATCTAGTTCTATAACCCCCTCTACCTCTTCCTCTTCCCATATAGTTTGGTCTCCTAGTTGATTCATTAGTCGAGTAGTCACTTTCGGATGAACTTATTTCTGTTTCAGTCTGTTGTCTTGTTTCATATGCCCTGTTCTCAGAGAAGTCTCTCAGGTCTCTCTGATACTGATGATGTTTCCGTTCTTTTAAGTACACAGTATATTTTTCAATAGTTAATTTTAGTGTATTCTCCCTTTTCTCATAGTCAGACTCATCTGCAAATTTCTTGCCCTCTTTAATAAGCTCCTCCAGAGCCCTACTCGCTTTTTCTAGGTTTATGCGTTCTTCCTCTAGTAGTAAATTCATGAGCCTCAGGGAGCTATCTGTAGACTCCTTCTCCCATTTACTCATGAATTCAGTAGATCTTAATTTTGGGGGTGGCAGAAGGTGGATCCTCAATCCACGGGGTACGATTTTATTCTCCAAATACGTAGAAAGTGCCTGAACCTCCCACCAGGTTTTTACAAATTCCTTATACGCTTTTGTGATATTCCGAAAGGCCTGGTTTATAGATGTACTCTGCAGCTGCATATTCATATCCTTATCAGAAAAAACCGTCTTAGCCTCCATCAACCAAGAGGCCGTATTAATGCTCCCCGAAAGGAAGCCTGCCATTTTAATAAACTTAATTTGTCACCGTGACAGAACAATTCCCAGAATGGATTCTAGAACAAATATCACCGAGGGAATCACTGGTATTAAAATTTAACTTTTATTTGAAAATAAACTAAGATGCGTGAAGGCCTCGTTTTTTTATCTCTATAATAAAACCTCTATTAAACTTATGTGGTGTTCTCAATTGGTTTCAACAATTGCTTCTATATATATATATCTCTCATCTAGGAGATTCTTTTATAGTCAGGAGGGTATCTATCACTACTTAGAAGATAACTAATAGCGTTTAGCGCTAACAACGCCAAATGATATCAGTGATATATCATACCCCCAAACCAATCTCCTACTACAAGCAAAATTGTTTTTTCCAAAGAATCTGATGATAAAGTTTGAATCCACTCGATCACCGTGTTGGATTTGGCTCATTAGGATTGCATACCAGATTCTTTTTGCAAGACCAATTGAAAGAATATATAAAAAAGGAAAAGAAACCAGCATCTAATCACCGATTAAATTCATGCGCGCCTAAAGGCCTAAATGAGAATTTATCTTTTGCGGCATTTATTTAAATTCTCTTAGTATGTAATCAGGCTGGATTACAGATTTATGTGCCAGCAAGGAGTGTTTAAAATGTCTACTATATCATCTATGAGAAACTATGGGTAGCTACTGAATAACTACGGATCGTCAATTGGTTCATGCTTAAGTACAGTGTTGCATAGCAACATTATAACAAAGATAGGCATTGTTGTTGCAAATAAAATTGAAAGAGGGATTGGCTTTATAAAAATGATAACTAAACAGATGGGTTTCATTAAACAATAAGTACATAATAAATGACCCAATATACATCTGATTTTTATTGATCTTTAATCAATAGGTGAGATCAATGCATCGTGGCTGTAAAGCAGTTTCATAAATAATGTCATTTATTTAGCCTACATCTGAACCTACTATGCCCGTTTAGCTCAATATATGCATTGTGCCCTATAGTATAACATTCAAGTATAAACTCCGTTGCTGAATATCTATGTACTGGAAATCCCGTTCTTTAAAAGCCCATCCGGGGATTACCTTAGTCCGGCAATCCACCACTCCACGTCATCATGCTGCGCTTGGTTGCCGGGTAGCGCGGCGGCCACCACGTCAGTGGTTGGCAGTGGTTGGCGCCGCGTCCCCGACGCCAGTGCGCATGCGCAGCGACGCCGCACCATCGCGTCCATTATACAGCGCTTGGTTGCCGGGGAGCGCGGTGGCTGCCACGTCACTGGTTGGCAGTGGTTGGCGCCGCGATCCAGGCGCCAAAGCGCATGCGCAGTGATGCCTCACCACCGCGTCCTTAGTGATGACAGCGGGGGAGGTGGTTAGATGCCTATTGGCTGGCCGAGACGAGCCCCTCGGGAAGGGAGGCGTGGTCTTTCATTTATAAGCCTCTAATTGAGGTGTACTTACCAATGCTGCTCAGTTGAACACAGCCGTCAGGCTGTACGTGTCTGCACTTTAAACAAACCATCCTGATGACACAGATATAAGAAAAAGATCTGTAGAAACGCGTCGATGGGGCTGTTAGAGTAGTATCAGGGTTAACATTGGGCATTCATATATTGCTGATGGTATTTTTTTTAAAATTGAACCATCAAAGCCTAATGTTTCCCAGACATTTTGGGTGACAAACATTTAAAAGGGGTTGAAGCATTGAGATATTCCTGTAAAATCAAGAGGAATCTCATTATACCCATCTGTTTGATCACTCATATGCACATAGGCATAAGTGTAAAAAGAGCAGAGACGGCGTTTTTTACTGCCGCTGCAAAGGAAAAATACTCAGCACTATATATTAGATGCTGGTTTCTTTTCCTTTTTTATATATTCTTTCAATTGGTCTTGCAAAAAGAATCTGGTATGCAATCCTAATGAGCCAAATCCAACACGGTGATCGAGTGGATTCAAACTTTATCATCAGATTCTTTGGAAAAAACAATTTTGCTTGTAGTAGGAGATTGGTTTGGGGGTATGATATATCACTGATATCATTTGGCGTTGTTAGCGCTAAACGCTATTAGTTATCTTCTAAGTAATGATAGATACCCTCCTGACTATAAAAGAATCTCCTAGATGAGAGATATATATATATACAAGCAATTGTTGAAACCAATTGAGAACACCACATAAGTTTAATAGAGGTTTTATTATAGAGAGAAAAAAACGAGACCTTCACGCATCTTAGTTTATTTTCAAATAAAAGTTAAATTTTAATACCAGTGATTCCCTCGGTGATATTTGTTCTAGAATCCATTCTGGGAATTGTTCTGTCACGGTGACAATTTAAAATGACATATTTGCAAAAATATGAAATTTTATTTTTTCTCCTCTAAATTGAATTAATTCCTGAAAAAAACTGGTGTGGTCAAAATACTCATGACACCCCTCAGTGAATACATTAAGGGGTGTGGTTTTTAAAATGGGGTCATTTGGGGGGTATCTATTATTCTGACACTCATGAGCCTTTGCAAACTTGGCTTGGTGCAGGAAAACAAAGTGTTCCTCAAAATGCTGAAAAGTAATGTTAAATTTGTATATCCTCTAAATGGTTAAAAAAACACAAAAGTTTTTCAAGTGTGCATTCAGAATAAAGTAAACAGATGGAAATATACATCTTATCAAAAATTTGTACAGTATGTCTGGACATATTTGAGATATTACTGTTGAAAATGTGAAAAAAATGACAATTTTTTCAAAATTTTTCCAATATTGGTACTTTTAATAAATATACACGAATTATATCGGTCTCTTTTTACAACCAAATGAAGTACAACATGTGGCAAAAAAACAATGTCAGAATCACTTGGATATGTAAAGCCTTTACGGAGCTATGCTACGTTGAACGACGCATGTCAGATTTCCAAATTTGGCTCCGTCACTAAGGCGCACACAGGCTTTGTCACTAAGGGGTTAATCTTTGTATGGCAAAAGCCTCTATAAAAAGAACTTTTAAATTTTATTAAATAGAATATAAAAATATCACATTACAGAAAAGGTGAGTTCTCAAACAAAAAGAAATAAGGCATCAAAAAAGGAAGGCATTCAGCATGTCATGTAAATAGAAAAGAGTTTAGTACCCTGTTAGCCATCAGAGCTAAATGTGATTGTTCTTAGCAAGAGAAACCAAGCAATCTTGTATAGATATGATACCTTTTCATGGCTAACAAAAAAACACTTACAGCAAGCTTTTGAACCTACTCAGGGCTCTTCCTCAAGCTTAAATGGAATAGATCCAAAGATATATAATAAATATATATATATATATATATATATATATACATACATACATACATACATACATACATACATACATACACACACACACAAATACACACATACAGACAGGCAGAGACGTGCTGTGATAAATTTGCACTTAAAACAATACCAGAACAGGATGACTAGAGGAGTAAATACTTCATTAGTCTACTGATAAGGGAAGTGAAACTTTTATGGTCCCTAAATTGGTGTTAGGGCATCACCAGGCCTGTGCGTAATCTATGCTATAGATTTCTCATAATCGCCAATCACACATGAACTCTTTTGAGAAAGTTAGGCCTGTGTTGAACTGTCAAAGATGGTTATAAACTCATACTCCCAAACTCTTCTATGACGAAGAGATTTGAAGTTGCCTTTTAATATAGTAACCTTCATATGTTCTGTGTTGTGTCCATGACTAGAAAAATGCTCAGCCACAGACGTGTATATCCAGTGAATATCCAATGCTATCATAATCATGTTTACAATAATGAGCATCATTAAACAAGCATATTAAAACCTACATATTCACATGTACAGGACAATAATAGGAACATAAACATAACAAGAGTGCCAACCTTATAACCTGCGCCCCAACACGCATTTCGCTCAAGTTTCCTCAAAGGGTACCCTGATATTTTAATATTATTTGTTAATTAATAACATTTAAAAGTTCTTTTTATTGAGGCTTTCGTGTGATGATGACCTCTTTTTTGTCTATCTATTATGCAGTAGAGCAAGTCTCTATGGATGTAATATATGTAACTTTAATTTATTGTATTACATTACAAGTTGTTTTTCGTGACACCAGCCTATAGTCAGGCCTGAACTGCTACAATCAAAAATAAAATAAAAAAAGGAAAAATAAAATAAAATGGGTGTTGTTTCCCAGTAGGGCGGTGTAGTCCTCAGTACTGATGCTAAGTGGTGAGATGGGATCTCCAGGAGTCAGGTAAATGGTAAACTAATAATAAATTTTTTTGTGCAAATGTCGGCAATGAATTAAATTCATACTTCTTTATTTGGTAAACATATTCAGGCACTAATTCTCTATCTCTATGATCTTGAGGTAAGTAATTACAGGCAACACATTTGTTTAAGTTAAATTATTTTTGCTGTAGCTTTTTTTCCGTGACATATAGAGCTATTTTTTAAATATCTTTTTCACTGACTTTTTTTCACGTTTTTTAGTTCTATTGGGGGTTAAAAAAAAATAATTTATTTAACATTTATAGTTGTTGTTTTTTTTAAAATTAGTATATTAACACTAAAATAAAGTATGGGAATGGGTCCCTGATATTGTTTTGGATGTTTTGATATATAATATGTATGGTTTTGGTTTACAGGGCACATACGGCGACGGTTTTGGTGGGCTTTGCGTTATTTTCTTTCTTATGTATATATTGTTGTTGTATTCTATAATTTTTATTTACTGATGTATATAATTATGTTTTTTACTATCTATGTCCCCCATGATGTCATACAAGACCTCCTGGGGTACATTCACATGTTTTTTGTTTTTTTTTACTTGACATTTTTTTCCTGTAGCTGGGACATCCATAGGAGCCCCAGTTACAGGGATAAACATTCCCTGTAGTGATAATAGTCACTGGCAGAGGTGACCAGGGTTTTCTGGGACCCTGCAGCTCTGCTGTAACAGGGAATCACGGCGGTCACGTGACCACTGGGCTCCTGTAGTGGAAGTTAGAATTCTGCTTTCACTTTTCAGTACACAGTGCTCATTGAGCGCTGTGTACTTGGGGAAGGAGAAGATGGAAAGGGTTAAAAAACCCTCCTGCCCTCTCCTCTGGATTATCAGCTGTTACTAACAACCTGTCCTGCCTCTGATTGATTGCAGAGCAGGAGGACTTAATCACTGACGTAATCTTACATACGGCTGTGCTTTAAGCCCAGGACCAGGCACCATAAATTTACAGTGCCTGGTCCTAAATGGGTTAAAAGTGAGATTATAGCCTAAAAAAAAAGGCGTGCCTTGGACACTAACTACTTACACCTATCAGGAAGAAAACACAGTCAACTAAAGCACAACTTTGTATTAATGCTAAATAAACAACCGGAGTACAACTTAGCTTTAGCAGCAGAGCTGCAAAAGACATGACCTCACTCCACCAGAGCTGAGACAATAAACAGCAACACCTGAATCCAGGAGCAGACTTAAATAATGGCCAATGTGATGTCATTGGACCGACAGGGCTCCACAAACATCAGGATAACACCCACAAGCAAATTCAGCAATAGGGGGAACACTAAGAAAATACAGACAAACGATTAAAAGACACCTAAAAAAATTACAAACCTAGAAACGTAAACCTTAGGGCTTATTCCAACGTGCGTATATCAGCCGGATTTTCATACCTGGCCGATAAACACTGTCTCTCTCTGCAATAAATCTAAGCAAAGCAGTCGGAAAAAATTACGATTTTTTGGCAATTGTGTGTTCCCCAGCTCCAGCGTATTTGTCCAGCTTTTTGCCGGTGGTCGCATGTGCAGAATCCGGGAAGGTTCATGGAGGAGGATTATAATTTCATCCTCTCTCTCAGATATGATCCATGAAGGGAGATGAAATGTAAGATTTTTAAACTTCTTTTTTTACTTTGTCAAAATTTTTTTTTTTTTTACATATACATTCTTAACTTGAAATGATCACTGTTATCCATTGGATAACAGGGATCACGTCCCCGGTGACATCTCTCTGCTCTTGGCTACACGTCGCCAGGAGCAGAGTCCAGAGAAAGCAGGTCGCCAGCAGCACAAATTGTATATCCCTCCAAGAGCTGGGCATAGATTATGCAGTAGCCAAAGAAACAGGTGAATGGATCCTTATCACCAAAATCACATGCAGCAATGAAAAAAGACTTCGGCAGCATCCAGGGTGCAAATTGATATCCAAAGTTTTATTCCCCCATCACAGAAAAACAGGCAACGTTTCGGCCATGTTGGCCTTTGTCAAGCTCACTCATAGTGGTGCACAATCACATATAAATAGTATCACAGTAAAGCAATTAACAAATCAAAACCCTCCACCTAGTTTGCAACCCCTCCTAGTCACAGATGTCAATTTGCATACAATTATCTCAGGTGCCAGTGTCTCCCTGCTCCTCCAGGAGAATCTGGAGGATATCAAAAGAAGCAAGTGGTTCCGAGACATGGAGGATTATAGTCAGGGCCAAGTATTCAACTGGCAGAAGATCAAAACTAGGGTGAATGATCCTTATGAGTCCGCTCCTAGACAGCGAAGACGCCGACGCCAATTGCCTCCAAACCAGACCCGATTTGGTTTCTCATCAAGGGACTCTTGTTCAACAGATGAATCAAGTAAAAATGAATATGGGCAAGGTGGCCCTACGTTGCCTTCTTCCTCTGCTTCTTCTTTTTTAGGGCATGCAACAACGACGGGCACCAAAAGGAAAGGAGTACCAGCCGGCGAATGCGGAGAGGTGGGAGGAAACACCACAGGACCAACAAGAAACCCTGGGACTATAATGACGAGAGCAACAAAACGATTGCCGCCACCGGACCCCAGGAAACAATGAACTCAGATTTAGTGGTAAATATCTCATCTAAAAATTTATCACCGATAGAGATAACAGCTTTATCAAAGGGATTGTCGTTTTGCCCCACTGTGACCATGGACAGGTTTGACCTTAACCTAGATTTACATCGTTTTTTTAGAAAGTTGAGGCTAAAAATTTTTTTTTCTGTACAAAATTCTGATGTATGTACTGCTCCTGTTGCGCAGACCAACTCCCGTGGGGGCTTTTCCCTGGTGGATGTTGGTCTGCGCAACAAGAGTAATTTTCAACCTCCTACTTCTAACCATCACATAGAGGTGTTTGTGGATCAAGTATTAAGAGATGTTGAAAAACTGAGACATAAGACACTAAGGAGACCAAGAGATAGACATAAAAATATGAACAAATCGGAAAGAGAGGCGATTAAAAATTTATCAACTAATAAAACCCTCGTCATAAAATCGGCGGATAAGGGGGGCGCGATTGTCATAATGGATGCCGCAAAATATGTCGATGAGATTCAAAAACAACTTCGTAACACAGATGTATATGAGAAACTGTATTTTGACCCTACCATGAAATTCCAAACCCAACTGAGGATAATGTACAATGAGGCACTTACGGAAGGCATTATAGATGAGGGGATGGTGAGATTCTTTGATATTACACATCCAATAATACCAACACTATACATATTGCCCAAAACATAAAGATCTGTTAAATCCGCCAGGACGCCCCATAGTCTCAGGGTGTGATTCTATTTTCAGCAACATTGCAAAGTTCCTGGATAGGATATTAATCAAGTTTGCTGAAGGTGCCAGTTCGTATATTAAAGACACTACGGACTTTTTGTGTAAAATTGCCCCGATGTCGGTTACCAATGAAACTATATTGGCTTCATTGGATGTTACCGCGTTGTACACGTCCATTGTACATTCAAAAGGCTTGGTAGCGGTCAAAAATTGATGGATTCTGATTTGCGTCCGGAGTGTGCTCGCTTTGCCCTGTCGCTGCTGGAGTACATCCTCGTGAACAATTATTTTGTGTTCGTAGGGGTGTACTACCGGCAGCGGCAGGGTACGGCGATGGGCTCCAATATGGCGCCAAGTTACGCAAATACGTACATGCGCGCCTTCGAGGAGATGTTCGTCTATGTATCTGCCTACAGCCCTAATCTTAGGTGCTGGTGGCGGTACATAGACGACATCTTCCTCTTATGGGACGGCTCTTTGGATGAGTTAAAGGAATTTCATTCCTTTCTCAATTCCGTATACCCCGAGCTCCAGTTCACTTTGTCTCATTCATATACAGAAATACAGTTTTTGGACACTCTTGTTATAAAGAGGGATAACAGGTTACGCACAGATCTCTTTACTAAAATTACAGACCGTAATAACCTATTGCAATTTGACAGTAATCATCCTCTCCCCACTATAAGATCACTACCGTGGAGCCAATTCCTTCGAGTGCGCTGTGTTGCACATGACGACACGGTAGATGTCAGATTACAGGAGATGACGAATAGGTTCTTACAGAGAGGTTACCCAGAACCGTTATTACAGGAGGCTAGAGATAAGATTAAACCTCTTGTACAGACAGCGTTGTTGACAAAATCAAAAACAAAATGAGAGGTGCAACGAATCCCATTCATCTCTACTTATAATAATATGTCACGGAAAATAAAGGGGATAATAAATAAACATTGGCTGCTGTTGACCTTGAGTAGTTCTATTGTTCCTGAGTAGAGATGAGCGAACACCAAAATGTTCGGGTGTTCGTTATTCGGAACGAACTTCCCGCGATGCTCGAGGGTTCGTTTCGAACAACGAACCCCATTGAAGTCAATGGGCGACCAGAGCATTTTTGTATTTCGCCGATGCTCGCTAAGGTTTTCATGTGTGAAAATCTGGGCAATTCAAGAAAGTGATGGGAATGACACAGAAACGGATAGGGCAGGCGAGGGGCTACATGTTGGGCTGCATCTCAAGTTCACAGGTCCCACTATTAAGCCACAATACCGGCAAGAGTGCCCCCCCCCCCCTCCCAACAACTTTTACTTCTGAAAAACCCTGATTACCAATGCATACCTTAGCTAAGCACCACACTACCTCCAACAAAGCACAATCACTGCCTGCATGACACTCCGCTGCCACTTCTCCTGGGTTACATGCTGCCCAACCGCACCCCCTCCCCCCCACAGCGCACACCAAAGTGTCCCTGGGCAGCCTTCAGCTGCCCTCATGCCACACCACGCTCATGTCTATTTAGAATTGCGTCTGCCATGACGAGGGACCGCAGGCACACACTGCAGAGGTTGGCACGGCTAGGCAGCGACCCTCTTTAAAAGTGGCGGAGCGATAGCCCACAATGCTGTACAGAAGCAATGAGAAATAGAATCCTGTGCCACCGCCATCAGGAGCTGCACACATGGGCATAGCAATGGGGAACCTATGTGCCACACACTATTCATTCTGTCAAGGTGTCTGCATGCCCCAGTCAGACCGGGCTTTTTAATTCATAGACACAGGCAGGTACAACTCCCTATTGTGAAGTCCCTGTCGACCCACAGCATGGGTGGCTCCCTGGAACCCACCGGCGGTACACAGAAATATCCCATTGCATTGCCCAACACAGCTGAGGTAGTAATGTCGTGCTTAATGCAGGTGGGCTTCGGCCCACACTGCATGCCCCAGTCTGACTGGGGTTCTTTATAAGTGTACAGATGTAGTAAAAACTCTGTGTGCACCTACAGCATGGGTGGGTGCCAGGAAGCCACCGGCGGTACATAGAAATATCCCATTGCATTGCCCAACACAGCTGAGGTAGTAATGTTGTGCTTAACCCTTTCCAATCCAATTTGTATATGGTTTTCCTAGGGGGCTTACTCTTTTTCTGCCGTTATACAACGGCGCTATATGCTGGCTAAAGCCAGTACTGCATGAGCTGACACGTAGGATAGGCTCCGACAGCAGAGAGGCTGGCAATATACAGTAAGAGAACCCCGACGGACGTCTACCAACAACGGAGCTGTACAGCCTTAAACCCTAATGTCTTCACAGGTCAAACAGTGGACTGGAAAGGGTTAATGCAGGTGGGTTTCGGCCCACACTGCATGCCCCAGTCAGACTGGGTTTCTTTATAAGTGGAAACAGATGCATTTATAATTCCCTGTGGACCCACAGCATGGGTGGGTGCCAGGAAGCCACCGGCGGTACATAGAAATATCCCATTGCATTGCCCAACACAGCTGAGGTAGTAATGTCGTGCGTAATACAGGTGGGCTTCGGCCCACACTGCATGCCCCAGTCTGACCGGGGTTCTTTACAAGTGGACACATGTAGGTTAAACTCCCTGTGGACCCACTGCCTGGGTAGGTGCCAGGAAGCCACCGGCGGTACATAGAAATATCCCATTGCATTGCCCAACACAGCTGAGGTAGTAATGTCGTGCGTAATACAGGTGGGCTTCGGCCCACACTGCATGCCCCAGTCAGACTGGGGTTCTTTAGAAGTGGACACATGTATTAAAAACTCCGTGTGCACCTACAGCATGGGTGGCTCCCTGGAACCCACCGGCGGTACATAAAAATATCCCATTGCATTGCCCAACACAGCTGAGGTAACGTCAGCTGTAATGCAGGTGGGCTAAAAATTAATTTGATTACACTGTAGGCGAGGGCCCACAAAAATTGCTGTATCAACAGTACTAATGTACATCCCAAAAATTGGCCATGGCCAGCCAAGAGGGCAGGTGAAACCCATTAACCGCTTTGGTTAATGTGGCTTAAGTGGTAACTAGGCCTGGAGGCAGCCCAGTGTAACGAAAAATTGGTTCAAGTTAAAGTTCCAACGCTTTTAAGCGCATTGAAACTTATAAAAATTGTTCAGAAAAATTATTTGAGTGAGCCTTGTGGCCCTAAGAAAAATTGCCCGTTCAGCGTGATTACGTGAGGTTTCAGGAGGAGGAGCAGGAGGAGGAGGAGGAATATTAGACACAGATTGATGAAGCAGAAATGTCCCCGTTTTGGATGGTGAGAGAGAACGTAGCTTCCATCCGCGGGTGCAGCCTACGTATTGCTTACGTATTGCTGCTGTCCGCTGGTGGAGAACAGAAGTCTGGGGAAATCCAGCCTTTGTTCATCTTGATGAGTGTTAGCCTGTCGGCACTGTCGGTTGACAAGCGGCTACGCTTATCTGTGATGATTCCCCCAGCCGCACTAAACACCCTCTCCGACAAGACGCTAGCCGCAGGACAAGCAAGCACCTCCAGGGCATACAGCGCTAGTTCAGGCCACGTGTCCAGCTTCGACACCCAGTAGTTGTAGGGGGCAGAGGCGTCACCAAGGATGGTCGTGCGATCCGCTACGTACTCCCTCACCATCCTTTTACAGTGCTCCCGCCGACTCAGCCGTGACTGGGGAGCGGTGACACAGTCTTGGTGGGGAGCCATAAAGCTGGCCAGGCCCTTAAAGACTGTTGCACTGCCTGGGATGTACATGCTGCTCGATCTACGCACATCCCCTGCTACCTTGCCCTCGCTACTGCGCCTTCTGCCACTAGCGCTGTCGGCTGGGAATTTTACCATCAGCTTGTCCGCAAGGGTCCTGTGGTATAGCAACACTCTCGAACCCCTTTCCTCTTCGGGAATCAGAGTGGGCAGGTTCTCCTTATACCGTGGATCGAGCAGTGTGTACACCCAGTAATCCGTCGTGCCAGAATGCGTGCAACGCGAGGGTCACGAGAAAGGCATCCTAACATGAAGTCAGCCATGTGTGCCAGGGTACC
Organism: Eleutherodactylus coqui; assembly: GCF_035609145.1. Lineage (NCBI taxonomy): Eukaryota > Metazoa > Chordata > Amphibia > Anura > Eleutherodactylidae > Eleutherodactylus > Eleutherodactylus coqui. The sequence continues at coordinate 267,361,010 of NC_089837.1, read as the reverse complement.
TGTACGCAACACATGGCTGTCTTCACTAGGAAGATCACTTTCAGGATCCTCCTCCTCCTCCTCCTCCTCCTCAGGCCATACACGCTGAAAGGATGACAGGCAATCAGCCGGTGTACCGTCAGCAGCGGCCCAAGCTGTCTCTTCCCCCTCCTCCTCATCCTCCTCATGCTCCTCCTCCTCCTCCTGTACGCGCTGAGAAATAGACAGGAGGGTGCCCTGACTATCCAGCGGCATACTGTCTTCCCCCACCCCCGTTTCCGAGCGCAAAGCAGCTGCCTTTATGGTTTGCAGGGAATTTCTCAAGATGCATAGCAGAGGAATGGTGACGCTAATGATTGTAGCATCGCCGCTCACCACCTGGGTAGACTCCTCAAAATTACCAAGGACATGGCAGATGTCTGCCAACCAGGCCCACTCTTCTGAAAGGAATTGAGGAGGCTGACTCCCACTGCGCCGCCCATGTTGGAGTTGGTATTCGACTATAGCTCTACGTTGTTCATAGAGCCTGGCCAACATGTGGAGCGTAGAGTTCCACCGTGTGGGCACGTCGCACAGCAGTCGGTGCACTGGCAGCTTAAAGTGATGTTGCAGGGTGCGCAGGGTGGCAGCGTCCGTGTGGGACTTGCGAAAATGTGCGCAGAGCCGGCGCGCCTTTACGAGCAGGTCTGACAAGCGTGGGTAGCTTTTCAGAAAGCGCTGAACCACCAAATTAAAGACGTGGGCCAGGCATGGCACGTGCGTGAGGCTGCCGAGCTGCAGAGCCGCCACCAGGTTACGGCCGTTGTCACACACGACCATGCCCGGTTGGAGGCTCAGCGGCGCAAGCCAGCGGTCGGTCTGCTGTGTCAGACCCTGCAGCAGTTCGTGGGCCGTGTGCCTCTTATCGCCTAAGCTGAGTAGTTTCAGCACGGCCTGCTGACGCTTGCCCACCGCTGTGCTGCTGCTAACACATCTTGATTGCGAGACAGAGGAGGAGGAGGAGGAGGAGGAGGGTGCTTTAGTGGAGGAAGCATACACCTCCGCAGATACCACCACAGAGCTGGGGCCCGCAATTCTGGGGGTGGGTAGGACGTGAGCGGTCCCGGGCTCTGACTCTGTCCCAGCCTCCACTAAATTCACCCAATGTGCCGTCAGGGAGATGTAGTGGCCCTGCCCGCCTGTGCTTGTCCACGTGTCCGTAGTTAAGTGGACCGTGGCAGTAACCGCATTGGTGAGGGCGCGTACAATGTTGCGGGAGACGTGGTCGTGCAGGGCTGGGACGGCACATCGGGAAAAGTAGTGGCGACTGGGAACTGAGTAGCGCGGGGCCGCCGCCTCCATGATACTTTTGAAGGACTCCGTTTCCACAACCCTATACGGCAGCATCTCAAGGCTGATGAATTTTGCTATGCGGACGGTTAACGTTTGAGCGTGCGGGTGCGTGGCGGCGTACTTGCGCTTGCGCTCCAACAGTTGCGCAAGCGACGGCTGGACGGTGCGCTGAGCTACACTGCTGGATGGGGCCGAAGACAGCGGAGGTGAGGGTGTGGGTGCAGGCCAGGAGACGGTAGTGCCTGTGTCCTGAGAGGGGGGTTGCATCTCAGTGGCAGGTTGGGGCACAGGGGGAGAGGCAGGGGTGCAAACCGGAGGCGCTGAACGGCCTTCGTCCCACCTTGCGGGGTGCTTGGCCATCATATGTCTGCGCATGGTGGTGGTGGTGAGGCTGTTGGTGTTGGCTCCCCGGCTGAGCTTTGCGCGACAAAGGTTGCACACCACTGTTCGTCGGTCGTCAGGCGTCTCTGTGAAAAACTGCCAGACCTTAGAGCACCTCGGCCTCTGCAGGGTGGCATGGCGCGAGGGGGCCCTTTGGGAAACAGTTGGTGGATTATTCGGTCTGGCCCTGCCTCTACCCCTGGCCACCGCACTGCCTCTTGCAACCTGCCCTGCTGATGCCCTTGACTCCCCCTCTGAAGACCTGTCCTCCTGAGTAAGCGTTGCACACCAGGTGGGGTCAGTCACCTCATCGTCCTGCTGCTCTTCCTCCGAATCCTCTGTGCGCTGCTCCCTCGGACTTACTGCCCTTACTACTACCTCACTGCAAGACAACTGTGTCTGATCGTCATCGTCCTCCTCACCCACAGAAAGTTGTTGAGACAGTTGGCGGAAGTCCCCAGCCTCTTCCCCCGGACCCCGGGAACTTTCGAATGGTTGGGCATCAGTGACGATAAACTCCTCTGGTGGGAGAGGAACCGCTGCTGCCCAATCTAAGCAGGGGCCCGAGAACAGTTCCTGGGAGTGCTCCCGCTCCTGAGCAGGTGTTATTGTAGTGGAGTGAGGAGGCTGGGAGGAAGGAGGAGCAGCAGACAGAGGATTCGGATTGGCAGCAGTGGACGGCGCAGAACTGCGGGTAGACGATAGGTTGCTCGAAGCACTTTCTGCCATCCAGGACAGGACCTGCTCACACTGCTCATTTTCTAATAACCGTCTCCCGCGTGGACCCATTAATTGGGCGATGAATGTGGGGACGCCAGAAACGTGCCTCTCTCCTAATCGCGCAGCAGTCGGCTGCGACACACCTGGATCAGGAGCTCGGCCTGTGCCCACACCCTGACTTGGCCCTCCGCGTCCTCGGCCGCGTCCACGTCCTCTAGGCCTACCCCTACCCCTCAGCATGCTGTATTACCAGTGATTTGATTTCACAGGCAGGAAATAAATTGGCGCAAGACTGCAGGCCAAATATAATTTTTTCCCTTTTTTGAAAACGAAAGGCCCCACTGCCTCTAGTGAATGAATAATCTAAGTTTAATAACTGTGCTGTGTCCCTGCTAATGTGTCACAGAACGTGAGGGTAGCAGAGTTATTAACTGTGGCAGAGCAGGTATTTTTTTTCCCAATTAAGGAAAGCAAATGGCGAAGCCAGGAGTAAAACGTAGCTGGGTGCGTATGATTTTTAAAGGTGTCACACGCAGCCGACACGTGTCCACCGCCCTTAGGACGGACAGAGGCCGGACAAATAGAATTATTTTCCGTTTTTTGGCACCAAAAGGCAGCACTGCGTATATTCTATGAACATGAGAAGTTTAATAACTGTGCTGTGTCCCTGCTAATGTGTCACAGAACGTGAGGGTAGCAGAGTTATTAACTGTGGCAGAGCAGGTATTTTTTTTCCCAATTAAGGAAAGCAAATGGCGAAGCCAGAAGTAAAACGTAGCTGGGTGCGTATGCTGGGTGCGTATGATTTTTAAAGGTGTCACACGCAGCCGACACGTGTCCACCGCCCTTAGGACGGACAGAGGCCGGACAAATAGAATTATTTTCCGTTTTTTGGCACCAAAAGGCAGCACTGCGTATATTCTATGAACATGAGAAGTTTAATAACTGTGCTGTGTCCCTGCTAATGTGTCACAGAACGTGAGGGTAGCAGAGTTATTAACTGTGGCAGAGCAGGTATTTTTTTTCCCAATTAAGGAAAGCAAATGGCGAAGCCAGGAGTAAAACGTAGCTGGGTGCGTATGATTTTTAAAGGTGTCACACGCAGCCGACACGTGTCCACCGCCCTTAGGACGGACAGAGGCCGGACAAATAGAATTATTTTCCGTTTTTTGGCACCAAAAGGCAGCACTGCGTATATTCTATGAACATGAGAAGTTTAATAACTGTGCTGTGTCCCTGCTAATGTGTCACAGAACGTGAGGGTAGCAGAGTTATTAACTGTGGCAGGGCAGGTATTTTTTTTCCCAATTAAGGAAAGCAAATGGCGAAGCCAGGAGTAAAACGTAGCTGGGTGCGTATGATTTTTAAAGGTGTCACACGCAGCCGACACGTGTCCACCGCCCTTAGGACGGACAGAGGCCGGACAAATAGAATTATTTTCACTTGTTTTACAAGCAAAAGGCAGCACTGCATATATTCAATGAATAATAACTGTGTTGTGGCCCTGCCTATACAATTCTTTCCCTGCAGTATCAATGGAGGGTGCAATGCTCTGCAGAAGCGATTTTGAGAAGCAAAAAAAAATGCAGCACAGCTAACAGCAGCCTGGACAGTACTGCACACGGATAAATATGGCCCTAGAAAGGACCGTTGAGGTTCTTGAAGGCTACACTCACTCCTAACACTCTCCCTGCCTATGCAGCACTTCTGTCCCTAATGCCAGGTGCAACGGTCTGCAGAGGCGATTTTGAGAAAAAAAAAATTGCCACTGCTAACAGCAGCCAACACACAGCTATCAGTGGCCCTAATAAGGATCTTTGGGGGGTCTTGAAGCCTACACTAACTACCAATTCTTTCCCTACAGCAGCTCCGGTACAAACAGCACTGTCCCTCATCTAACTCACACGGCATCTGAGGCGAACCGCGGGAGGGGCCGACTTTTATGTTCGGGTGACACCTGATCTTCCCAGCCACTCACAGCAGGGGGGTGGTATAGGGCTTGAACGTCACAGGGGGAAGTTGTAATGCCTTCCCTGTCTTTCAATTGGCCAGAAAAGCGCGCTAACGTCTCAGGGAAGGAAGTGAAAATAACCAGAACACCGCATGGTGTTCGTTACGAATAACGAACATCCCGAACACCCTAATATTCGCACGAATATCAAGCTCGGAAGAAAACGTTCGCTCATCTCTATTCCTGAGTTCTTGAATAAACCAATGATGGCCTATAGGAGAGGGAGGAACATTGGCGACCAACTTGTGCATTCTTTTTATGCGCATAATAAACCATCAATACAACGCACCTTGATGCCCATGAGAAAGGGCAATTTTCCATGCTTGGGGTGCTCTGTTTGTTGTAATTTACAAAAGGGAGATCATTTTTGTCATCCCCTTAATGGAAATACCTATTACATCAAAGATCGGTACTCTTGTGATTCATCATTCCTTGTCTACCTCATAACCTGTCCATGTGGACTGGGTTATGTAGGAGAAACCACCCTAGAGGTGAGGACACGAATGGTGAATCACAAGAGTACGATCAGAACTAAAAATTTGACATTGCCGGTTTCACGGCACTTTACTGAACGGGGCCACTCAATCAGCCAGTTTAAATTCAGAATAATCAACCATGTTCCTCCCTCTCCTAGAAGTGGTAATCGCGCGCTACTCCTAAAAAAATGGGAGTTGCGCTGGATTTACGAGTTAGAAACAATGTCCCCAAAAGGATTAAACATGGAATATGTATATATGCCCCACCTCTAACAAAGAAACTTGAGACGCATTATAGGTAATAAGGTTTGTTTTTAATTATATGTTGGTGTTTTTTTTAAAAAATACCCCACCTTTTCTTTTATCTTTACAGATAGACCAATAGACGGTTCCAGTCTCTCCCTCCTTGTGTTTTACACCTCGGGACACACCAAGAAGTTATACTATAACTGAAGAATTATGCATAATGAATCTCATAATTTTGCAGGATATGCATTATGTGATGGTATTTATAATTGTGATATACATGTGATTTATAGGGATCATATATGTTAATGTGAGAAACAACAATATGAATAATTTGATATCATCGCATGATATAGTGCCATATGATTATATCAAGGTTGGTGACTGTAAAATATTACATATATTCATTATAATATCACATGATGAGCACTACTGCATGATTGCGCATCTTGTATGATTTATGTGATAAGCTGAATCTCATGATTGATACATTGAGACTATAAAACGATGGATAACCATTTGACACTATACATGATATTATTATGAGAGATGTTGGCATATGCTTTGATATCCTGCTACATTGGTTTTATATGAGTATATATCACATATTATACGGCATTAGAATTCCATGACCATGCACGAGTTAAAGGGGTTGTCCCGCGAAAGCAAGTGGGGTTATACACTTCTGTATGGCCATATTAATGCACTTTGTAATGTACATCGTGCATTAATTATGAGCCATACAGAAGTTATTCACTTATCTGTTCCGTTGCTAGCGTCCCCGTCTCCATGGTGCCGTCTAATTTCAGCGTCTAATCGCCCGATTAGACGCGCTTGCGCAGTCCGGTCTTCTCCCTGGTGAATGGGGCCGCTCGTGCCGGAGAGCTGGTCCTCGTAGCTCCGCCCCGTCACGTGTGCCGATTCCAGCCAATCAGGAGGCTGGAATCGGCAATGGACCGCACAGAGCCCACGGTGCACCATGGGAGAAGACCCGCGGTGCATCGTGGGTGAAGATCCCGGCGGCCATCTTGCTAAGGTAAGGAAGAAGTCGCCGCAGCGCGGGGATTCGGGCAAGTACTAAACGTTTTTTTTTTTAACACATGCATTGGGTTTGTCTTGCGCCGAACGGGGGGCCTATTGAATAAAAAAAAAACCCGTTTCGGCGCGGGACAACCCCTTTAATGTACATAAAAAATACTTCTGCGCATGGTTTTATAATCTATTTGTAGCAGGATAACATGGTTAAACTATACATCTATTGAGGATATAATAACAGCGTATGTATGTGATATTTGCATAATGAAAAAAGGAACGTAATGCCTCCCTTGAAAGTGCAGGATCCCGGATGCATTTATTCACTGACTAAATTGTGCAGTCTGTTCAGAAATGCTGTTTTTTTTTATGCCGGCTGAGCCGCAGCATAGCGGTATATGTTTAATGAGATCATGTGGGCGTCACCCATGACGTAGTGGATGACTTTGCAATAGGACAACGCGATACCGGCAATATTCTCACACATGCGTAGTAGAGGAAAGCAGACGCCGACAGTGCACACTCATGTGATCACCATGGAGATGACAGCCTTGAGGAGGAGGGAGATGCTGGCACCTGAGATAATTGTATGCAAATTGACATCTGTGACTAGGAGAGGTTGCAAACTAGGTGGAGGGTTTTGATTTGTTAATTGCTTTACTGTGATACTATTTATATGTGATTGTGCACCACTATGAGTGAGCTTGACAAAGGCCAACATGGCCGAAACGGTGCCTGTTTTTCTGTGATGGGGGAATAAAACTTTGAATATCAATTTGCACCCTGGATGCTGCCGAAGTCTTTTTTCATCACCAGGAACAGAGGGATTTTAAATTTCCCAGGGCACGAGCTCCTCTATGTACGCGCCCGATGAATGACGTCAGGCGCGCATGTGCAGAAGGGGACTTCAGGTCCTGGAAGACTGGGACATCGCAAATGGCCCGGGGTGAGTATTTTCACCTCCCCCATGGATCCGATCCATGAGGGGAGGTGAAACTTGAACTTTTTAAAAACTTTTTAAAACTTTTTTATGATCGCCGCTATCCAATGGATAATAGTGATCATTTAAAGTAATAAAAAAAAGTTTTAATTTTTTTTTTTTAAAGTTTAAAAAGCTTACGTTTCATCTCCCCTCACGGATCATATCCATGAGGGAGGATGAAATTACGTACCTCAAAGCAGTCGCTGGTGACATCTCCTGCCTGCCGGCTACCTTCAGGAATCGGGACATGTTAAAGGCCCTCTGCGCATGCGCATGACGTCATACGTGTGGCTCGCATGTGCAGAAGAGCAGCGATGGGTCCTGGAAGACCAGTTCACTACAGGACACCGCGGAGAAGGCCGGTGAGTATGCTCAGCTGCCCTAATGGATCCGATCCATCAATGCAGCTGAATCTTTAACTTTTTTTACTTTTTATTCACTTAATTGCGATCTTATGGCGATTGTGCCTATCAGGTATTGCATTTTTTTGGCTTTTTCAGTGAATGTCTTTTTGTTTTGCTCTCACCTCTGTGATTTTATTGTAGTTAATAGTGAGTTAGCGTAGGTACTGATGGACGTGTGGTGGTCCTGATGTGGCCCGTCACCCTAAGTGTTTTGGCCAAAATGTAAAACTAACACCCGCATTTATTAGTATATATCAGTATTTTTTGTATGCAGTTTGCTAGAGATTTTGGGGGAGCCCAAGATGTCAGCCAGTGTGGCTCACTTTGGAGATACAGAGATACACTGCTATGTCAGTGAGAGTTGCTATCCTGTATGGTGGAGCACACCCATCTTTGTCTGGCTTCTTAGGTATCATTCACACGTGCAGGCTATGTTTGTTTGCAGTTGCTCCTCCCTAATCTGGGCTGGGTCGAATGGGTGACTGCATAATAGTCTGCACTGAACAAGCAGCTTTTCCTTATAGTCTGGCAAACTGCATTCTATTAAGGGTTTACAGCAATGGTGCCTGCCCTATGGCGATAGTGCCTGCCTTATGGTGATTGTGCCTGCCCTATGGCAATTGTTAACCAAAAAATAGGTACAATTGCTAAACAATGCAAAAACACTACTATATTGCTATGAGGACACAAAAATGGATCCACACAGAGCTTAGAATAATGAAAATAGACTTTATTACTAAATTAAATAGTAGTTAAAAACATACATATAGTCCTGTATTGCAGGAACAGGACTTAAACAATGGAATAAAAATATATTCATGATATAAATAGGATAGCAATAAATACAATATTGGATCTACTGAGTCATATATAATACAAGCCAGACAAACAAGGCAATGAATTAAGACTGTCAGATCACACAAAATATAAATGCAAAGCTGTTACTACATGCTAGTCAAGACCTGTATCCTGAGCCGCAACACACGTTTCACACCTGCTTTCTCAAGAGGGTATGGTAACAATGACTGATCGTGTTTAAATAGTCTCCTAAACAACTTAACATGGAGCACCTGATGTATTGCATGACTCCAAATAACACACCCTCTAGCATGTCTCCCAAAGGCATATATCAATATTGCACCCCACTTCGGCACTATGCAGCAGTTCCAGCCACCTCATTGGTACTGACTGACAATTCCAGCAATCTGGTTGTTTGGCTTGTGTGATTCAACCTCATTGGTTGTTTGGGTTCCCTGATTCAAGCTCATTGGTTGCTACTGCCGAACTGGGGTGTAATATAGATATATGCCTCCCAAAGAGGGAGTGCCCACTCTCCAAGTAAGAAGACCTGAGTTCAAGTCCCCAATGTATCATGAAAAAAATAAATAAATAAAAAATTCCACAATCATCAAGTGAATCAATGCACAATGTATACGTTACAAGCAGTGGCATAAATCTATAAAAGTACATACAAAAGATTTTACAATATATTACAAAAACAGATATGTATACATGTACCATTGAAACAGTCATAACTATGTGAAAACATCAAAGTCTAAATATGATGATTTTCAAAAAGAGGGAAATAAAGTGAATAGAGGTGTCACACAGTGCTCTCCAAGTGCAGTGCAAAAGTGAGAAAAATAAAAGGGAAGAGTATCCAAAAACATACACATCAGGAAAGGGATACATAGTGGAAAAAACAATAAGTGAATAAGGGTCTGTCAAACAAGTCAAGCAATTCATTAGATGTTGTGTTTGGTTCATAACCTAGAAGATAGAAAACATTTACCACAGGGTGATAGTTTCATGTATATTAACCCCTTAATGACATGGCCTATTTTGGCGTTGAGGACCAAGCGATTTTTTGGTATTTTTCCATCTCCATTTTTCAAAAGCCATAACTTTTTTATTTTTCCGTGGACGCGGCCGTGTAAGGGCTTGTTTTTTGCGTGGCGATCTGTAGTTTTTATCGGTGCCACTTTTGGGTATATAGACAATATCGTAAATTTTTTATTTTTTTTTTTTAATGATAACAGGGAGAGAAAACGCATCAATTCTGCCATAGATTTTTTTTTTTTTTTTTACAGCATTAATCATGCAGCATAAATGACACACTAAAATTTTTCTGCGGGTCGGTACGGTAACAACGATACCAAAATTGTTATATTTTTTTTAGGTTTTTACACTTTTTTGCAATAAAACCCCCTTTTTTTGGAAATCTTTTTTTTTTCTCTATAGCTGCATTCAAAGTCCTGTAACTTTTTTATTTTTCTATGTACGGAGCTCTTTAAGGGCTTATTTTTTGCGAGACGAGCTGTAGTTTTTATTGGTACCATTTTGGGAAATGTACGGCTGTTTTGATCACTTTTATTGCATTTTTTGTGAGGCAAAATGCTAAAAATTAGCATTTTGCCTCTGTTTTTTAGCGTTTTTTTTTACGCTTTTTGTCGTACAAAATAAAAAGCGTGTTCAACTTTTTGTACACGTCGTTACGGACGCGTCAATACCCAATATGTGGGGTTTTAGTTTTTTTTCCCTTTTTTTATGCTAATATTAGAAAAAGCATAAAAAAGGGGTTTTTTTACATTTTTTTTTTTTACATTTTTCTTTTTTCTACACTTTTCTTTTCTTTTTTTTTTATACTATTTGAGTCCCTCTGAGGGACTTACATCACTGTGCCTATGATCGCTGTCATAAGGCATGGCAGAGCTACTGCTCTGCCATGCCTTATCGCTTGTACAGCGATTATAGGCACAGGCAATACAGGACGCCAGTGTCTGGCGTCCTGTTGCCATGGTGACAGGCCGGGCTCTCGCGATAACATCGCGAGTTCCGGCCGGAGACACACAGGGATCGCGATCCCTCTGTGAACTCTTTCCCTGCCGCGATCTACTTAGATCGCGGCAGGGAAGGGGTTAACAGCGGCGGGCGCATCTCCGATGTCCCCCCGCTGTTGGAGCGGGACGCCGGCTGTGACTGACAGCCGGCTCCCGCTGCGGGATAGCGCGGGATCACATGTGATCCCGTGCTATCTCCAGGACGTACCAGGTACGTCATGTTGCGGGAAGTACCAGGCTGCCATGACGTACCAGGTACGTCCAGGAGCGGGAAGGAGTTAAAAGAAAAAAAATTGAACCAGACAAAGAATACAATTAACTAAATGGGACCAACATAACAAATCCAGTAATACACAAACAGTTAAAAAATGGCAATTGTGCCTGCCTTATGACGATTGCGCCTGTCTTACAGCGATTGTGCCTATCAGGTATTGCATGTTTTGACTTTTAAGTGAATGATTTTGTTGTTTTCTTCTCCCCTCTGTGATTTTATCTCTAGGGCAAAACTTGCATATAGCCTCCATTGAGTTCAACTCTATTTTAGCTGGAGGACCAAAAATGGAAAACCCTCATCTTTCTCAGCCACTCCTCTGGGAGATAGTTATATTGATTATTAAAATAAGATATGGAGATCAATCTACCATTTAGTAGAAAGCCATAGAGGGTAGAATTTTTTTTAGTTTGCCACTAGAGATGAGTGAGCACCAAAATGCTCGGGTGCTCGTTACTCAGGACGAAATTATCGCGATGCTCGAGGGTTCGTTTCGAGTAACAAACCCTATTGAAGTCAATGGGTGACTCGAGCATTTTTGTATATCGCCGATGCTCGCTAAGGTTTCCATTTGTGAAAATCTGGACAATTCAAGAAAGTGATGGGAACGACACAGCAACGGATAGGGCAGGCGAGGGGCTACATGTTGGGCTGCATCTCTAGTTCCCAGGTCCCACTATTAAGCCACAACAGCGGCAAGAGTGGGGCCCCCCCTCCCAACAACTTTTACTTCTGAAAAGCCCTCATTAGCAATGCATACCTTAGCTAAGCACCACACTACCTCCAACAAAGCACAATCACTGCCTGCATGACACTCTGCTGCTACTTCTCCTGGGTTACATGCTGCCCAACCCCCCCTTCCCCCCCCCCCCCCGCATGACGCAGTGTCCACAGCGCACACCAAAGTGTCCCTGCGCAGCCTTCAGCTGCACTCATGCCACACCACCCTCATGTCTATTTATAAGTGCGTCTGCCATGAGGAGGAACCGCAGGCACACACTGCAGAGGGTTGGCACGGCTAGGCAGCGACCCTCTTTAAAAGGGGCGGGGCAATAGCCCACAATGCTGTACAGAAGCAATGAGAAATATAATCCTGTGCCACTGCCATCAGGAGCTGCACACGTGGGCATAGCAATGGGGAACCTATGTGCCACACACTATTCATTCTGTCAAGGTGTTTGCATGCCCCAGTCAGACCGCGGTTTTTTATAAATAGTCACAGGCAGGTACAACTCCGCAATGGGAATTCCGTGTGCACCCACAGCATGGGTGGCTCCCTGGAACCCACCGGCTGTACATAAATGTATCCCATTGCAGTGCCCATCACAGCTGAGGTAACGTCCGATTAAATGCAGGTGGGCTTCGGCCCACACTGCATGCCCCAGTCAGACTGGGGTTCTTTAGAAGTGGACACATGCAGTTACAACTCCGTGTGGACCGACATCATGGGTGGGTGCCAGGAAGTCATCGGCGGTACATAAATATATCCCATTGCATTGCCCATCACAGCTGAGGTAATGTCATGTTTAATGCAGGTGGGCTTCGGCCCACAGTGCATGCCCCAGTCAGACTGGGGTTCTTTAGAAGTGGACACATGCAGTTACAACTCCCTGTGGACCCACAGCATGGGTGGCTCCCTGGAACCCACCGGCTGTACATAAATGTATCCCATTGCAGTGCCCATCACAGCTGAGGTAACCTCCGATTAAATGCAGGTGGGCTTCGGCCCACACTGCATGCCCCAGTCAGACTGGGGTTCTTTAGAAGTGGACACATGCAGTTACAACTCCCTGTGGACCCACAGCATGGGTGGCTCCCTGGAACCCACCGGCGGTACATAAATACATCCCATTGCAGTGCCCAGCACAGCTGATGTAACGTGAGCTTTAATGCAGGTGGGCAAAAAATTTATTGGATTACACTGTAGGCGAGGGCCCCAAAAAATTGGTGTACCAACAGTACTAATGTACGTCAGAAAAATTGCCCATGCCCAACCAAGAGGGCAGGTAAAACCCATTAATCGCTTTGGTTAATGTGGCTTAATTTGTAACTAGGCCTGGAGGCAGCCCAGTTAAAATAAAAATTGGTTCAGGTGCAAGTTTCAACGCTTTAATGAGCATTGAAACGTATAAACATTGTTTACAAAAATAATATGACTGAGCCTTGTGGGCCTAAGAAAAATTTCCCGTTCGGCGTGATTACGTCAGGTTTCAGAAGGAGGAGCAGGAGGAGGAGGATGAATATTATACACAGATTGATGAAGCTAAAAGGTCCACGTTTTTGATGGTGATAGAGAACAATGCTTCCATCCGCGGGTGCAGCCTACGTATTGTTTAGGTATCGCTGCTGTCCGCTGGTGGAGAAGAGAAGTCTGGGGAAATCCAGGCTTTGTTCATCTTGATGAGTGTAAGCCTGTCGGCACTGTCGGTTGACAGGCGGGTACGCTTATCTGTGATGATTCCCCCCAGCCGCACTAAACACCCTATCTGACAAGATGCTAGCCGCAGGACAAGCAAGCACCTCCAGGGTATACAGCGCGAGTTCAGGCCACGTGTCCAGCTTCGACACCCAGTAGTTGTAGGGGTCAGAGGCGTCACGGAGGACGGTCGTGCGATCGGCTACGTACTCCCTCACCATCCTTTTACAGTGCTCCCGCCGACTCAGCCTTGACTGGGGAGCGGTGACACAGTCTTGCTGGGGAGCCAGAAAGCTGTCAAAGGCCTTAGAGAGTGTTCCCCTGCCTGTGCTGTTCATGCTGCTAGATCTCTGCGCCTCCCCTGCTACCTGGCCCTCGGAACTGCGCCTTCGGCCACTAGCGCTGTCGGATGGGAATTTTACCATCAGTTTGTCCACCAGGGCCCTGTGGTATAGCATCACTCTCGAACCCCTTTCCTCTTCGGGTATGAGAGTGGAAAGGTTTTCCTTATACCGTGGGTCGAGCAGTGTGTACACCCAGTAATCCATAGTGGCCAGAATGCGTGTAACGCGAGGGTCACGAGAAAGGCATCCTAACATGAAGTCAGCCATGTGTGCCAGGGTACCTGTACGCAACACATGGCTGTCCTCACTAGGAAGATCACTTTCAGGATCCTCCTCCTCCTCAGGGCATACACGCTGAAAGGATGACAGGCAAGCAGCATGGGTACCCTCAGCAGTGGGCCAAGCTGTCTCTTCCCCCTCCTCCTCATCCTCCTCATGCTCCTCCTCCTCCTCCTCAACGCGCTGAGATATAGACAGGAGGGTGCTGTGACTATCCAGCGACATACTGTCTTCCCCCGCCTCTATTTCCGAGCGCAAAGCGTCTGCCTTTATGCTTTGCAGGGAACTTCTCAAGAGGCAAAGCAGAGGAATGGTGACGCTAATGATTGCAGCATCGCCGCTCACCATCTGGGTAGACTCCTCAAAGTTTCCAAGGACCTGGCAGATGTCTGCCAACCAGGCCCACTCTTTTGTAAAGAATTGAGGAGGCTGACTCCCACTGCGCCGCCCATGTTGGAGTTGGTATTCCACTATAGCTCTACGCTGTTCATAGAGCCTGGCCAACATGTGGAGTGTAGACTTCCACCGTGTGGGCACGTCGCACAGCAGTCGGTGCACTGGCAGATGAAACCAATGTTGCAGGGTGCGCAGGGTGGCAGCATCCGTGTGGGACTTGCGGAAATGTGCGCAGAGCCGGCGCACCTTTCCGAGCAGGTCTGACAATCGTCGGTAGCTTTTCAGAAAGCGCTGAACCACCAAATTAAAGACGTGGGCCAGGCATGGCACGTGCGTGAGGCTGCCGAGCTGCAGAGCCGCCACCAGGTTACGGCCGTTGTCACACATGACCATGCCCGGTTGGAGGCTCAGCGGCGCAAGCCAGCGGTCGGTCAGCTCTGTCAGACCCTGCAGCAGTTCGTGGGCCGTGTGCCTCTTCTCTCCTAAGCTGAGTAGTTTCAGCACTGCCTGCTGACGCTTGCCCACCGCTGTGCTGCCACGCCGCGCGACACCGACTGCTGGCGACGTGCTGCTGCTGACACATCTTGATTGTGAGACAGAGGTTGCGTAGGAGGAGGAGGAGGAGGAGGAGGAGGGTGCTTTAGTGGAGGAAGCATACACCGCCGCAGATACCACCACCGAGCTGGGGCCCGCAATTCTGGGGGTGGGTAGGACGTGAGCGGTCCCAGGCTCTGACTCTGTCCCAGCCTCCACTAAATTCATGCAATGTGCCGTCAGGGAGATATAGTGGCCCTGCCCGCCTGTGCTTGTCCACGTGTCCGTTGTTAAGTGGACCTTGGCAGTAACCGCGTTGGTGAGGGCACGTACAATGTTGCGGGAGACGTGGTCGTGCAGGGGTGGGACGGCACATCGGGAAAAGTAGTGGCGACTAGGAACTGAGTAGCGCGGGGCCGTCGCCGCCATCATACCTTTGAAAGCCTCCGTTTCCACAACCCTATACGGCAGCATCTCCAGGCTGATAAATTTGGCTATGTGCACGTTTAACGCTTGAGCGTGCGGGTTCGTGGCGGCGTACTTGCGCTTGCGCTCCAACACTTGCGCTAGCGACGGCTGGACGGTGCGCTGAGAGACATTGGTGGATGGGGCCGAGCACAGCGGAGGTGAGGGTGTGGGTGCAGGCCAGGAGGCGGTAGTGCCTGTGTCCTGAGAGGGGGGTTGGATCTCAGTGGCAGGTTGGGGCACAGGAGGAGAGGTTGGGGCACTTGGCGTGACAAAGGTTGCACACCACTGTTCGTCGGTCGTCTGCACTCTCACTGAAAATCTGCCAGACCTTAGAGCACCTCGGCCTCTGCAGGGTGGCATGGCGCGAGGGGGCGCTTTGGGTAACAGTTGGCGGATTATTCGGTCTGGCCCTGCCTCTACCCCTGGACACCGCACTGCCTCTTGCAACCTGCCCTGCTGCTGCCCTTGCCTCCCCCTCTGAAGACCTGTCCTCAGTAGGCGTAGCAAACCAGGTGGGGTCAGTCACCTCATCGTCCTGCTGCTCTTCCTCCGAATCCTCTGTGCGCTCCTCCCTCGGACTTACTGCCCTTACTACTACCTCACTGATAGACAACTGTGTCTCATCGTCATCGTCCTCCTCACCCACTGAAAGGTCTTGAGACAGTTGCCGGAAGTCCCCAGCCTCATCCCCCGGACCCCTGGAACTTTCAAAAGGTTGGGCATCGGTCACGACAAACTCCTCCAGTGGGAGAGGATTCGGAACCCTTGCTGCCCATTCTGGGCAGGGGCCTGAGAACTGTTCCTGGGAGTCTGCCTGCTCCTCAGAATGTGTCATTGTAATGGAGTGAGGAGGCTGGGAGGAAGGAGGAGCAGCAGCGAGAGGATTCAGAGTTGCAGCAGTGGACGGCGCAGAACTCTGGGTGTTCGATAGATTGCTGGATGCACTTTCTGCCATCCACGACAGGACCTGCTCACACTGCTCATTTTCTAATAAAGGTCTACCGCGTGGACCCATTAATTGTGAGATGAATGTGGGGACGCCAGAAACGTGCCTCTCTCCTAATCCCGCAGCAGTCGGCTGCGATACACCTGGATCAGGAGCTCGGCCTGTGCCCACACCCTGACTCGGGCCTCCGCGTCCTTGCCCGCGTCCACGTCCTCTAGGCCTACCCCTACCCCTCGGCATGGTGTATTACCAGTAGTGCAGAAACAGAACGCTGTAATTAAATGTGCCGCTTATTGGCCTGTGGTTGGAGGCTGACTTCGCTTACGGAACACACAGCAGAGCCAGGAAATAATTTTGCGCAAGCCTGCTGTAACACTTAGCTGGCTGCGTATGAATTAGGACAACTACCCCCGGCACAGACCCAGTACACTGAGGACGGTCACAGGCAGCCCAAATAGATTTTTTTTCCCAAATGTTTTTGGAAAGGCCCACTGCCTATATACACTGTATATGTCTTCTCTCTCTGCGTCACCACTACTGGCCCTGGAGTATGTAAAATAACTGCAGACTGTTGCACTGTGGACTGGAATACAGCGGTGATGTAACAGCCAACACAGAGCCAGGAAATAATTTTGCGCAAGCCTGCTGTAACACTTAGCTGGCTGCGTATGAATTAGGACAACTACCCCCAGCACAGACCCAGTACACTGAGGACGGTCACAGGCAGCCCAAATAGATTTTTTTTCCCAAATGTTTTTGGAAAGGCCCACTGCCTATATTCAATAAATATGTCTTCTGTCCCTGCCTCACCACCACTACTGGCCCTGGACTATGTAGAATTACTGCAGGGCGCAATGCTCTGCACGGCCGATATACAAAAAAAAAAAATGTGCAACACTGCAAAAAGCAGCCTCCACACTACTGCACACGGTTAGATGTGGCCCTAAGAAGGACCGTTGGGGTTCTTGAAGCCTAAAATACTCCTAACACTCTCCCTATAGCAACTCCAGCAAGACAGCACTTTCCCTGATCTCTGTCAGAACGCATCTGTGGCGAGCCGCGGGAGGGGCCGATTTATGTACTCGGGTGACACCTGATCTCGCCAGCCACTCACTGCAGGGGGGTGGTATAGGGCTTGAACGTCGCAGGGGGAAGTTGCAATGCCTTCCCTGTCTTTCTATTGGCCAGAAAAGCGCGCTAACGTCTCAGAGATGAAAGTGAAAGTAACTCGAACATCGCGTGGTGCTCGTTTCGAATAACGAGCATCTCGAACACGCTAATACTTGAACGAGTATCAAGCTTGGACGAGTACGTTCGCTCATCTCTAGTATAGAGACCTCGATGATTATGAAAAGGGATGTATTTACAATTGGCAAATCACTAAAAATTGTGAGAAACATGGCACTGGACGTAATCGAAAAGTATCGAGACGACATTGTAACAAGTAATCTACTACATTCGGGTTTACATCAGCGGCATCTGACTCCACAGATGAATCCACACAGGGTTCCACGAGGTCCGTGAATTTTTTAGGACAACGACAACCGAATCGTATCAGAATGAGAGGAGATGGACCGGATACCAACGAAGAGGGGGTCGGAAACACCGTAGGTCACGGAAGAGGACCACCGACAATATCTACATGTTCCAGCAACAGGAGACCCCCACAGTCAATCAAGCAGACCTAGTGGCGAACATTTCCTCTAGACCACTTTCAAGCGTTGAAACTTCAGTGTTGTCTAGAGGTTGGTCATATTGTCCTACCCCGTATGTGGACTGGTTTTATGTAGATTTAGAGCTACGAAGTCTCTTTAGGAGACTTAAGTCGAAATTTCATTTTTCTTCTATACCTGCGCCGTTGGGGGGTGCCCCTGTTGCGCAGCCCACCGATAAGCAATTTTTACCTTACATGAAGTGGGTTTGCTCAACAGGAGCAACTTCCAACTGTCCAACACTATGCATGCAGTGCAGACATTTATTGATCTAGTTAATCGTGACATACAGAAATTACGCTTATGCACAAGGAGACATGAGATCCAAAACAACCTAAATGTGAGAGAGCGTCAGGTACTACGCGGGTTGTCACTAGACAGATCTGTGAACCGAGAGCAAGGCAGGTGGTTTGGTCTCCGCAACCAGAAAGGACACACACGGGGTGGTCAAGTTAAGAAAAATGTATTTACTACAGGTTAATAAAGGCAAGTTAATGGTAAAAGAACAGGAATAAGGACAAGCAAAATACACAGTATAGTTTGAACAATTCAAGTTGGATTTCACAATATATTCCACGTTTACTATGTCCACCTCCACAGCACGGACACTGAAAGGATAATAGTCCCAAAACTATCCCTAACTGACCCTAACTTCACATTTGGGTGCGCACCCCTCTTACCAGTGGTCGGGGTGGACTGCTTACAGTTTGTAGAAGCGCGCGTTGGGGCCCAATGTCGTCCCTTTCTTGTATAGCGAAGCGTCCTCTCCTCACGGTTATCACAACATCCGAGGCAATAAGATTCTTCTCAGCAGGCAGAAAAACAAAATGGATGAAATGGGATCCAACAGCAAGTAGCTCAGCACCCTGACAGTCCTGCAGAATCCATACACCGCGGTGTGATATAAGCCAAGGTTTTGCAGTTACCGTCCGGTACTCAACAGCAGTGCCAGTCTTTAACTTTGGTGGCAATGTCCACAGCCACAATGTCAGTATTACTGGTTAGCCACTGGGCACAGTCCTTTCAGCATGGCTCCACTGAACATACTGTCTCTTTATACTCTGCCTCTGGACTGAATTACACACAGGTTAGCTGCACAGGAAAGTCCTCTCAGATCTCCACACACTCTCAATGCAGCACAGACACTTGGTTCTCTCTCTGCAAAGATGGCTTCTGCTCTCTCTGTGTCGTCACATCCTGCTTCCTTCTCATACTGTGTCTGCAGACAGGCAAGCTGACCTCATAGGGGTGTGTCCCTCCAGCATCACATTCCCATTGCAGGGGCTGCTGACCAGAATCACAGAAACACATATACACGCAATTTTAACACAGTATAAACAAATGAAACTTGGCACATCATTGGGCTGTATATTACAGATCCATCACCATCAAGCCAGCCGATAAAGGCGGGGTGGTGGTGGTGATGGATTCTGATAAATATGAAGCTGAGATATTGAGACAACTCAGTGATTCAGAGGTCTATGAGGTATTGCCCAATAATCCTACTGTTAGGTATCAAACTGCTTAAAAAGTGATTTTGAATGATGCATTACGAGGCAACATTGACCAATGGTTATTTGAATATTTATATGTTGACTTTCCCATAGTACCCACGATATACGTACTGCCGAAGATCCATAAGGATTTAACCAACCCACTGGGTCGCCCGATTGTATCAGGCCGTGGATCCCTGTTTAATCAGGTATCAATTTTTCTTGACAGGGTATTACGAGATTTTTCCACGATGGGCAGTTCCTATATCAGGGATACGAGCGATTTCCTCTTGAAATTAAACTCCATGACAACGGTAGGTGACATCATTTTGGCATCGTTTGATGTCACCTCACTTTACACGTCCATTTCTCACGAAAAAGGCTTAGACGCAGTGAGACAGAGCTTGGTTGCTGCAAATTACTCTGTCCAATGTGAACATGTCATTCTGACATTATTGGAGTTTGTTCTGACCAACAGCTATTTTGTCTTTGAAGGGAAATATTATAGACAGTGCCAGGGGACCGCCATGGGCGCCAAAATGGTGCCAACGTATGCCAATATATATATATGGGCATATTTGAGGAACAATAGGTTTACACGTCCACCTATTGGCCCCTGGCGGTCTCCTGGCTGCGCTATATTGACGATATTTTTCTAGTCTGGTCTGGCACAGAGGAAGAGTTACATTCCTTCCATAATGAACTCAATAGAGCACGACCAGAGTTGAAATTCACATTGAAGTACTCCAGGAATCAGATTGAGTTCCTGGATGTATTAGTCAGTAAGGGCAAGTGCGGTTTTGTAACAGATTTATTTACTAAACAAACAGATCAAAATAATTTATTGGACTATATGAGCTTCCATCCTTGTAATACTATAGACTCCCTTCCGTGGAGCCAATTTCTGAGGGTGAAACGCATCACAGATGAGACTAAAATAGAAGAGCGATTGACAGAAATGAGTAGGCGGTTCCTGGACAGAGGTTATCCCGAGACACTAATTACAGAAAAGGCACATAAAGCTAGGTTAGTGCAAAGAGAGACATTACTTGTACCTAAGTGTAAGAAAGAGACTCAGAAACGGATACCCTTTGTATCCACGTACAAGCCGATGAGTAGACGAATTTCGTCGATTTTGAATAAACATTGGTCCATCTTACAATTAACTGGCAATGTGGATGAATTCCATAATCGTCCGATTATGTCCTACAGACGTTGTCAGAGTTTACGTGACAAATTGGTCTGCACTGTTTTTGAAAAAGCAGAGGGACCAAAGCAGAGGACTTTTATTCCAACCAAGATGGGTAATTACCCATGCTTAGGTTGCTCTTGCTGTGCCAATTTAGTAAAGGGGGACAAGTTCTACCACTCACAAACAGGTGCCAGCTTTCGAATCAAAGGACGCTACACATGTTCTTCATCGTTTGCCGTTTATTTATTCACATGCCCGTGTGGACTCCAATATGTGGAGGATACCACGAAAGAGGTGAGGAATAGAATAACAAGTCACAAATGCTCTATACGCACAAAAAAAATTAGATCTACCTCTACAACGCCATTTTTACGATAAGAACCACTCGATTAGCCAATTAAGGTTTAGAGTTATTGACTCAGTTCCAGAGTTGACCAGAAGTGGCAACAGAACAAAAGCCTTAAAGAATAAGGCGTTACCGTGAATATTTCTTTTAGACACCATGACTCCTAAGGGCTTAAATCATGATTATAATGCGGCCATGTTCTTGTAATTTATTCAGATTGATGATTTATCAGATTTTTGCAACAGATATGTTTTTAATCTATTCACATATTATGTTTTTTTATATTCACAGATTATCCTGAGTATCATCATGGCGGTATCTACAATCCCTCAATATGTTTCATTCAAGATCTCCCCTTCTTTGAAATGATTAGATATGATTGTTTCTAAATAATGGCGATTATGCTGTATACATGACTCATTATCAAATTTAGCCCAGGATTAATGTTAATAAAGTTGCATTTAAAAAAACTTGGTTTAGCTCCTTCAAGATTATTTACTCTTATTGAGGTGACTTTGGTATTCACTCTGATACAACATATAAGTGATGTGGCCTCAATACCTTGATGTCAAATGGAGCCACGTTGCATCTCTTTCATCCATCATAATATTGCACCCCCACTAAGATTTTCATTATTTGCAATTTTTCAAGTGAGGGGCTTATTAACATCTAGGGCTAACTAACTATAAAAACATCAGGACTTGTGCATAGTTTTCAGATATTTAGGGATATTCTCTACATGTATCGCATTTTTATGGGGACTTGTAGCCATCATAATAAGAACTGCAGTCCATGGACTGTTTCGCATTTACGTCAAATGTGATGTGCTTGTTATATACACGACCCTCCATGCGGATGAACGTTCCGGGTTGCGCATGCTCTATATGTGGTTGACAGCAGGCGACGCCATTGTAAGTAGCGCTGAGCGTGGAAGCACAACTTTCGTTCTGCGCATGCGCCGATACGTCACAGATGAGGGGGCGGAACGATGTAGGGTAGCCACACCCCCTAAACTATGGACCAATGTACATATGCGCCAAATGTGATGTGTTTCTTATAAACAACATGCCCTACAGGGATGAGCGCTCAGTGTTGTGCATGTTTCATACTTAATTGACTGTAAAGCGGCACTATTGGGCATCGCACTGAGCGGTAAAGCACGGCTTCCGCTCTGCGCATGCGCTGTGATGTCACAGATGAGGGGGCGGAACTAAGTATGCCGGCCACACCTCTTGCACTCCCCACTCCTCTGGTCTCCCTGCGCAAACGCAATACATCCCGAAACATGAGATATGACCATGATAACAACACGAGACTAGGGTATGCACCTATGCATGATGGGATTGATACATGCACGTCACTGGCCGGAAGTACCTTGCCATATACTTGCGGGACTTTGCAGACACGCCATGATGATACCAGGTGGAGGTAATTATGTTAATTCTTGTATGTAACATGATGGTTGATAGGTTAAGAGGTTTATTATGTGTCATATTTAAATGTCAGTTGTTGCTTCATGTCATATACTTGAAAAAGACTTATTCAAGTCGAAACGTTGTTGTTGTCTTTCGTTGGGAAGAATAAAGCGTTTTAATTGCACCAAACTGCTGCCATCTTCACCATTTGTGAATATTGCTTATCTAGATTTTTCTAAAGCATTTGACACATTTGACATAATAGGCTGATATATAAAATGAGACAGCTCGGATTGGGTGAAAATGTGTGTATATGGGTAAAGAACTGGCTCAGAGATAGAAAACAAAGGGTGGTAATAAATCATACTCTGATTGGGCCACCATTACTACGGTAGGGGGGTACCACAGGATTCAGTACTAGGCCCCATTTGGTTCAATATATTTATCAATCACCTGATATTTATCAATATTTGCAGACGATACATAATTATACAAGGTAATTAATACAAAGGAGGACAATGTACGACTGCAAATGGACCTAGATAAGCTTGGGGCTTGGGTAGATAAATGCCAAATTTTTATTTTATGATTTAGATTTTTTAATAATAGATATGGCAAAGGAGGGGTGATTTGGACTTTTAAAACTTTTTTTTCTACAATTAAAAAAACTTTAGTGATTTTTTTTTAACTTTACTTTAAATTCCACCTGGGGGACTACAACCAGCGATGCTTTGATAGCTCCTGCAGTATGACGTCATACTGCCATTTAATAGGCAGTCTATCAAGCCACCCCACGGGGATGGCTGGATAGGCAATCAGGTAAGGCAGCCCTGGGGCCTTTCAGAAGGCTCCCGGCTGCCATGACACCTGCACGGCTCTCCCGATCTCACTACGCGGGGGGGGGGGGGGGCATATGGGACCCCTGAACATAGTTCGGGGGATTTAAATGGTTAACAGCTGCGATCGGCTGAACGGCCTATAGCGGCTATTGCCCGCGGGTGTCAGCTGTAATAAACAGCTGACGCCCACACTGTATGAAGAGAGGTTGCCCTGCAAGCTTTCTTCATACATACCCTGCGCTCTATGACATAACTATACGTCATGGAGCGGGAAGGGGTTAAAGATAAAAAAGGCTAAAAGGGACAATTCAATTATAGAAAAACATAGAAGGCCACCATACTTACTGATATGATGGTATATAAATATATAGAAGGGAGGTGAAAACACTACTCGCCAGCAGCATGCAGATCATGCAAATTACATATAGAGGAGCTTCACCAAGTGCGCACCATACATTGGAGCGGTAGTTGCACAGCACCATTTTACATACCAATTAGGCATGTTAGAGCTGTCAAACACATGCTCAAGCTTTCCCTCATCAAGGAGCTCCCGTCCTGGGTGCTGCAGTGATCCGGGAAATTCTGTAAGTGAAACTACCTCTCACTACCATATTCATGGTAGTGCCTCCTGCAGCAGTACAGGAAAGTCAACAAGTAAAGTGCTCTCTCTACTGCAATGTTGAAAGTGTCGTCCTGCCAATTTTGATGGTCTTCCTAAAATGTCGGAGGGCGCTGATTTGACACGTGCACAACGCTACTTTCCATGGAGACCAGTACAAGTTTAGGCCCCGTTGTGTATACGGACATAAGATTAGGGCCACAATGGGTATGTTTCTTGGGTATGTCTCCTACATGGTTAAAAAAAAACTACATTTTTTCCAATGTGCTTCCAGAACAAAGTTAATAGATGCAAATATATACCTCATCAAAAAATTTTACAGTATGTTTGCACATATTTGACATATTACAGTTGAAAATGTGAAAAAATGACAATTTTTTTCAAAATGTTCCCAATTTTGCTGCTTTTAATAAATCTACACAAATTCTATCGGTCTATTTTTATGACCTAAATGAAGTACAATACATGATAAAGAAAAAACAAAATCAAAATTACTTGGATATGCAAAACCTTTACGGAATTATTCTATGTTAAAGTGACACATATCAGATATTCAAAATTTGGCCTGGTCATTAAGGCACAAACAAGCTTGGTCACTAAGGGGTTAATTGCCCTTTTACACCAAATGAGAACCTCACAATTCTCGTTTGCCCGAGTGAATGTGCTGGTGATGTCATCACCAGCTCCTTTGCACTTGCACACCCTGTTTAGACAGGCAAATCATCATTGGAAATCGTGAACTTATCATTTAGTGTTTTACATTCCTTTGTAGAACAATGAACAATCAGTGTTTAAACGGAACGAGAGGCCAACAAGCCAACAATTTTTTTTCCAGCTGAAGCTGAATGATGACCAAGAAGTGCACGATTCTCATTTATCTTTCAGTCATTGGCTCACATTTAAACTGAATTATTATTGTTCACTTTCATTTCTTTGAATGATTTTGGAACAATAATCCTTCCATCTAAACACACCTTAAATGCTTAGTGACCAACCCTGTTTACTCCTTAATAACCAGGCTAAATTTTGGAAATCTGGCGTGTGTGCATGGTCAGCCAACACTCCATTTTCTATGGGACTGCTGGATAAAGTCAAGCACTAGAGATCAGCGAACGTACTCGTCCGAGCTTGATGCTCACTCGAGTATTAGGGTACTCGAGATGCTCGTTACTCGAGACGAGCACCACGCGCTACTCGAGTCAATTCTATTTCCTTTCCTGCATGTTTTGCGCCATTTTCTGGCCAATAGACATGCAGGGAAGGCATTACAACTTCCTCCTGTGATGTTCCAGCCCTATCCCACCCCCCTGCAGCGAGTGGCTGGCGAGATCAAGTGACCGCTGAGTATATAAAGCAGTCCCGCCCGCTGCTCGCCTCAGACACACGCTGGCAGAGATTAGGTAGAGTGCTGCTGCTATAGGGAGAGTGTTAGCGTCTTCAAGAACCCCAACGGTCCTTCTTAGGGCCACATCTGACCATGTGCATTACTGTTCTGGCTGCTGGGAGCAGTTTTGCACAATTTTTTTGTTTTCATCTTGGGCTATGCAGACTATTGCGTTCTCAGTCTGCAGCCAACTATACAGAGTATAGGGGCAGTACTGGTCAGGCAGGGACAGTGGTAGTGTAGAATCCTGTCAACAAGTACCCCAATGGTCCTTCTTAGGGCTACCTCTGACTGTGTGCATTACTGTTGTGGCAGCTGGGAGCAGTTTTGCACTTTTTTTTTCATCTTGGGCTGTGCAGACTATTGTGTTCTCAGTCTGCAGTCAATTATACAGAGTATAGGGGCAGTACTGGTCAGGCAGGGATAGTGGTAGTGCAAAATCCTGTCAACAAGTACCCCAAAAAAGCTCCTTCTTAGGGCTACCTCTGACAATGTGCATTACTGTTGTGGCTGCTGGGAGCAGTTTTGAATTTTTTTTTTTTTCATCTTGGGCTGTGCAGACTATTGCGTTCTCAGTCTGCAGCCAATTATACAGAGTATAGGGGCAGTACTGGTCAGGCAGGGACAGTGGTAGTGTAGAATCCTGTCAACAAGTACCTCAAAAAAGCTCCTCCTTAGGGCTACCTGTGAGCGTGTGCATTACTGTTGTAGTAGCTCACTATTAGCCAGCTAGGCCTTTCTGCAGCCCAGCGTATAATTTTTTCGGCCTACAGTGTGCGTTACATAACCGCTGTGACCCTCCAAGTGCAGGCCAATAATTGCCTAATTTTTTACACCGCTCTGTGCGTCACGTCAACTTCACGCACAGCGTACGCCCACAGCCATTGATAGAGGGAAAGACATATGCACGCTATCTAGGCTGCTGTTTTTTTTCAAAAAAATCTGAAAGAACACTCCTCCTTAGGGCTACCTGCGAGCGTGTGCATTACTGTTGTAATGGCTCACTATTAGCCAGCTAGACCTTTCTGCAGCTCAGCGTATAATTCTTTTGGCCTACAGTGTGCGTTACATAACCGCTGTGACCCTCCAAATGCAGGCCAATAATTGCCTAATTTTTTACACCGCTCTGCGTGTCCTGTTAAATTCACGCACAGCGTACACCCACAGCCGCTAATGGAGGGAAAGACATATACACACTATCTAGGCCGTTTGCTTTTTCAAAAAAATTTTTTTAAAAAGCTCCTCCTTAGGGCTACCTGTGACCGTGTGCATTTTACTGCGTGGCCACTGGGAGTTGTAGTGGCTCACTATTACCCAGCTAGGCCTTTTTGCAGCCTAGCGTTTAATTTTTTACGGACTGCAGTGTGCGTAACATAACCGCTGTCAGCCTCCAACTGCATGCCACTAATTACATAATTATTCAGACCGGTCTGTGTCTGCTCTATTGGTAATACACCATGCTGAGGGGTAGGGGTAGGCCTAGAGGACGTGGCCGTGGACGCGGGCAAGGACGTGGAGGTCCAAGTGAGGGTGTGGGCACAGGCCGAGTTCCTGGTCCAGGTGAATCGCAGCCGGCTGATGCGGGATTAGGAGAGAGGCAAGTTTCTCAGGTCTCCAGCTTCATATCACAATTTTTGGGTCCATGTGGTAGACCTTTATTACAAAATGAGCAGTGTGAGCAGGTCCTGTCGTGGATGGCAGAAAATGCATCCAGTAATGTATCGACCATTCAGTCTTCTACGCTGTCCACTGCTGCAACTCTGAATCCTCTCACTGCTGCTCCTCCTCCCTCCCAGCCTCCTCACTCCATGAAAATGACACATTCTGATGAGCAGACAGACTCCCAGGAACTGTTCTCGGGCCCCTGCCTTCATTGGGAAAAAATGGTTCCTCTCCCATTTGAGGAGTTTGTCATGACCGATGCCCAACCTTTGGAAAGTTCCCGGGGTCCGGGTGATGAGGCTGGGGACTTTCGGCAACTGCCTGTGAGGTAGTAGTAAGGGTAGTAAGTCCGAAGGGAGCAGCGCACAGAGGATTCGGAGGAAGAGCCGCAGGACGATGAGGTGACTGACCCCACCTGGTTCGCTAAGCCAACTGAGGAGAGGTCTTCAGAGGGGGAGGCAAGTACAGCAGCAGGACATGTTGGAAGAGGCAGTGGGGTGGGCAGGGGTAGAGGCAGGGCCAGAGCGAAGACTCCCCCAACTGTTTCCCAAAGCACCCCCTTGTGCCAAGCCACCCTGGAGAGGCCTAGGTCTTCAAAGGTGTGGATGTTTTTCAGTGAGAGCACGGACGACCAACGAACAGTGGTGTGCAACCTGTGACGCGCCAAGATCAGCCGGGGAGCCACCAGAACCAGCCTCACCACCACCAGCATGCGCAGGCATATGATGGCCAAGCACCCCACGAGGTGGGACGAAGGCCATTCACCACCTCTGGGTCGCACCACTGCCTCTCCCCCTGTGCCCCAACATGCCACTCAGATCCAACCCCCCTCTCAGGACACAGGCACGAGTGCCTCCCAGCCTGCACCCACACCCTCACCTCCGCTGTCCTCGGCCCCATCCAGCAATGTCTCTCAGCGCAGCGTCCAGCTGTCGCTAGCGCAAGCGCAAATACACCGCCACGCACCCGCACGCCAAAGCTTTAAACATGCGCATTGCAAAATTGATCAGCCTGGAGATGCTGCCGTGCAGGCTTGTGGAAACGGAGGCTTTCAAAAACATGATGGCGGCGGTCCCACGCTACTCGGTCCCCAGTCGCCACTATTTTTCCCGGTGTGATGTCCCAGCCCTACACCAGCACGTCTCCCGCAATATAAATCGTGCCCTCACCAACGCGGTTACTGGGAAGGTCCACGTAACCACGGACACGTGGACAAGTACTGGCGGGCAGGGCCACTATATCTCCCTGACGGCACGCTGGGTGAATTTGGTGGAGGCTGGGAACAAGTCAGAGCCTGGAACCACACACGTCCTACTCCCACCCAGAATAGCAGGTCCTTCCTCGGTTCTGGTATCTGTGGCTGTCTATGCCACCTCCTCTAAACCCTCCTCCTCCTCCTACGCAACCTCTACCTCTCAATTAAGAAATGTGAGCAGCACGTCGCCAGCAGGCAGTGTGGCGCGGCAGCAAAGCGGTGGGCAAGCGTCAGCAGGCTGTGCTGAAACTACTGAGCCTAGGTGACAAGAGGCACATGGCCCCCGAGCTATTGCAGGGTCTGACAGAGCAGACTGACATCTGGCTTTCGCCGCTGAGCCTCCAACCGGGCATAGTCGTGTGTGACAACGGCCATAACCAGGTGGCAGCCTCACACACGTGCCATACCTGGCCCACATCTTCAATCTGGTGGTTCAGCGGTTTCTGAAAAACTACCCGCACTTGTCAGAACTGCTCGGCAAGGTGCGCCGCGTCTGCGCACATTTCCGCAAGTCCACCACGGACGCTGCCACCCTGCGGACCCTGCAACATCACTGCCAGAGCACCGGCTGCTGTGCGACGTGCCCACACGGTGGAATTCTACACTCCACATGTTGGCCAGGCTCTATGAGCAGCGTAGAGCAATAGTGGAATACCAACTCCAACATGGGCGGCGTAGTCAGCCTCCCCAATTCTTTACCGAGGAGTGGGCCTGGATGGCAGACATCTGCCACGTCCTCGGAAACTTTGAGGAGTCTACCCAGATGGTGAGCGGCGATGCTGCAATCATTAGCTTCACCATTCCTCTGCTATGCCTGCTGAGAAGTTCGCTGCAAAGCATAAAGGCTGACGCTTTGCAGTCGGAACAGGAGACGGGGAAGAGAGTATGTCGCTTGATAGTCAGAGCACTATCATGTCTATATCTCAGTGCGTTTTGGAGGAGGAGGAGGAGGAGGAGGAGGGGGGAACAGGAGGAGGAGGGGGAAGAGACAGCTGGGCCCACTGCAAAGGGTACCCATGCTGCTTGCCACCCATCTGTTCAGCGTGTATGGCCTGTGGACGAGGAGGAGGAGGATCCTCAAAGTGATCTTCCTAGTGAGGACAGCCATGTCTTGCATACTGGCACCCTGGCACACATGGCTGACTTCATGTTAGGCTGCCTTTCTCGTGACCCTCGCATTAGACGCATTCTGGCCACTATGGATTACTGGGTGTACACCCTTCTCGACCCACGGTATAAGGAGAACCTTTCCACTCTCTTTCCCGAAGAGGAAAGGGGTTCGAGAGTGATGCAATACCACAGGGCCCTGTGGACAAACTGATGGTAAACTTCCCATCTGACAGCGCTAGCGGTAGAAGGCGCAGTTCCAAGGGCCACGTAGCAGGGGAGGTGCCGAGATCAGGCAGCATGTTCAGCGCAGGCAGGGGAACACTCTCCAAGGCCTGTACCAGCTTTATGGCTCCCCAGCAAGACTGCGTCACCACTCTCCAGTCAAGGCTGAGTCGGAGGGAGCACTGTAAAAAGATGGTGAGGGAGTAAGTAACTGATCGTACCACCGTCCTCCGTGATGCCTCAGCTCCATACAACTATTGGGTGTTAAAGCTGGACACGTGGCACGAACTTGCGCTGTATGCCCTGAAGGTGCTGGCTTGCCCTGCCGCTAGCGTCTTGTCAGAGAGGGTGTTTAGTGCAGCTGGGGGAATCATCACGGACAAGCGTACCCGCCTGTCAACTGCCAGTGCCGACATGCTTACACTCATAAAGATGAACAAAACCTGGATTTCCCCAGACTTCTCTTCTCCACCAGCGGAGAGCAGCGGAACCCAAAGAATCTTTTCGCTGCAACCGCAGATAAAAGCACTCTTCTGTATCCCCGGGAAAACGGGGCATTTATCTTTGTCAATCTGTCTCTGACATTAGTCCGCCTCTTGCTATTCCTCCTCCAGAAACAACATGTCATCGCGCTGAACGGCCAATTTTTCTGCGGCCCAAAAGGCTCATCTACATCTACCAATGTTTTTATAATTTTTCTAAGCTTCAAAAGTATTGAGACTGTTACATGAACCAATTTTTTCTACAGGGCTGCCTCCAGGCTCTGTTACAAATTAAGCAACATTGAGCTGTATCTTTAAAAAAATGTTTATGGGTTTCACCTGCCCTCTCGGTTGATAAATGTTTCAGTGGTACACTTCTACTCTTGGTACACTAATTTTTCCGCCCTTCGCCTACGCTCATGGTATCCCAATGTTTCAGAGGTTGGCCTATACTATTACTACAGAAATTTTACTGGGGTCTGCCCGCCTATAATTCTGCTATGAGAAAGTTACAGGGGTCTGCCTATACTGCTGCCACTTGAATGTTACAGGGGTCTGCCTATACTTCTGCTACAGAAATGTTACTGGGATCTGTCAATAGTCTTACTACTGAAATGATACAGGGGTCTGCGTATACTTCTGTTACAAAAATGGTACTGTGGTCTGCCTATACTTCTGCCACATAAATGTTACAGGGGTCTGCCTATACTGCTGCTACAGAAATGATACTGGGGTCTGCCTATACTGCTGCTACATAACTGTTACTGGGGTCTGCCTATACTTCTACAACATAAATGTTACAGGGGTCTGCCTATACTGCTGCCACTGAAATGTTACAGGAGTCTGCCTATACTTCTGCTACAATAATGTTACTGGGGTCTGCCTATGCTTCTGCTACAGAAATGTTACAGGGATCTGCTTATACTGCGGCGACAGACATGTTACTGGGGTCTGCCTTTACTTCGACAGAAATGGTACTGGGGTCTGCCTAAACTGCTGCTACAAAAATGTTACAGGGGTCTGCCTATGCTTCTGCTACATAAATGTTTCAGGGGTCTGCTTATACTGCTGCTACAGAAATGTTATAGGGGTCTGCCTATACTGCTGCTACAGAAACGTTACTGGGGTCTGCCTATACTGTTACTACAGAAATGTTACTCGGCTCTGTCTATACTGTTACAACAGAAATGTTACTGGGGTCTGTCTGTACTGTTACTACGGAAATGTTACAGGGGTCTGCATATTTTGCTGCTACAGTAATGTTTCAGGGGTCTGCTTATACTGCTGCTACAGAAATGTTACAGGGGTCTGCCTATACTGCTGCTACAGAAACGTTACTGAGGTCTGCCTTTACTGTTACTACAGAATTGTTATTCGGCTCTGTCTATACTGTTACAACAGAAATGTTACTGGGGTCTGCCTATACTTTTGCTAATGAAATGTTACTGGAGTCTGTCTATACTGTTACTACAGAAATGTTACTGGGGTCTCCCTAGACTTCTGCAACATAACTGTTACTGGGGTCAGCTTATACCTTTGCTACAGGAATATTACAGGGGGCTGTGTATACTATGGGTGCACTAAGTCTTCCCATCGCGGTGTTCTACCTATCTGGCCCCCAAAAAACCCCAGACTGACTAGGACACCGTCTGTGTGTACCTGCTAGCCACCCATGCTGCGGATGCACACAGACTTGCCATAGCGGAGTTGCACCTGCCTGGCACTTTAAAAAAAAACAGAATGTCCAGGGCATGGCGTGTGGGCCGCAGCCAACATGTATTTCCTCTCACGTAACCTCAGCTATTCGGGGCACTGCAATGGGATTTCTTTCGGTACCGTCTGTGTGTTCCTGTTAGCCACCCATGCTGCGGTTGCACACAGACTTGCCATAGCGGAGTTGTACCTGTCTGTCCCCAAAACACTGACAGACTTGGGTAGGGTGCAGAGTGCAGATGGTTTACCCCTTGCGTTGTCGATGAGGTATATGAGCAGGGTCGTGCAGGGAGGGGGGGGGGGGTTGGGCAGCATGTAACCCAGGAGAAGAGGCAGCGGTGTATCCCGCAGGCAGTGATTGTGCTTGGTTGGAGGTAGTGTCGTGCTTAGCTAAGGTATGCCTTGCTAATGAGGGTTTGTCCAAAGTAAAAATTGTTAGGGGGGCGGGGGGCCCACTCTTGCCGCTATTGTGGCTTAATAGTGAGACCTGGGAACCTGAGATGCAGCCCTGCATGTTGCCCCTCACCTGTCCTATCCGTTTCTGTGTCGTTTCCATCACTTTAGCGAGCATCGGCGATATACAAAAATGCATATGTAAACATCCTGATTCTTCATGAATAACATCTTGACAAAGTTCCAAGTTGCGCAGTAGAAACTTTTTAAAGCTTTTATTTCATCTTAGCAAATGTGTTCCTGTACAAGAATAAGAACGTGGGCACGTGGTTTATCTAATACATTCCATGATTATTCTGTGGCGTACATAATAATTCAAAGTATATTATATATATATAAATATATATATATATATATATATATATATATATAGACGAAAGCCCTCACTGACTGACTGACTAATTCTCCAACTACCAGATGTCGTAGAAACTTGAAATTTGGCATAAGCATAGATTATCTCTAAAATAGGAAAAGTAAAGGGGCCCCACCTCGATTATTCAATTCTAAGCACAAAAGAACTAGCGTCCAAATGTTATGTATGGAATCTAATTCTCTCACTTCCCGAAGACATAGAAAATTGAAATTTGGCACGAGCATTGATTATGTCATAAATAGGAAAAGTTATTGGGTCCCAACTCGAATATTTACTTCTAAGCGCAAAATAATTAGCGTCCAAATTTTATGTACGGAATCTAATACCGTCACTTCCCGATGTCATAGAAACTTGAAATTTGGCACAAGCATTAATTATGTCATAAATAGGAAAAGCTAATAGGTCCCAACTCGATTATTCAATTCTAAGAGCAAACAACTTAGTGTTCAAATTTTACGTACGGAATCTAATTCTCTCACTTCCCGATGTCAAAGAAATTAAAAATTTAGCACAGGCATTGATTGTGTCATAAATAGGAAAAGTTAATGGGTCCCAACTTGATTATTCAATTCTAAGCGCAAAAGAATTAGCGTCCAAATTTTATGTACGGAATCTAACTCTCTCACTTCCTGGTGTCATAGAAACTTGAAATTTGGCACGGGCATTGATTATGTCATTAATAGTAAAAGATAATGGGTCCCAACTCGATTATTCAATTCTAAGCGCAAAAGAATTAGCATCCTTATTTTACGTACGGAACCTAATTCTCTCAGTTACCGATGTCATAGAAACTTGAAATTTGGCACCAACATTGATTATGTCATAAATAGGAAAAATTAATAGGTCCCAACTCGATTATTCAATTCTAAGTGCAAAAGAATTAGCGTCCAAATTTTACGTACGGAATCTAAATCTCTCACTTCCCGATGTCATGAAAATTAAAAATTTGGCACGGGCATTGAGTATGTCATGAATAGGAAAAGTTAATAGGTCCCAACTCGATTATTCAATTCTAAGCGCAAAAGAATTAGCATCCAAATTTTACGTACGGAATCTAAATCTCTCACTTACCGATGTCATAGAAATTAAAAATTTGGCACGGGCATTGAGTATGTCATGAATAGGAAACGTTAATGGGTCCCACTCGATTATTCAATTCTAAGCGCAAAAGAATTTGCATCCAAATTTTACGTATGGAATCTAATTCTCTCACTTCCCGATGTCATAGTAACTTGAAATTTGGCACGGGCATTGAGTATGTCACTAATAATAAAAGTTAATGGGTCCCAACTTGATTATTCAATTCTAAGCGCAAAAGAATTAGCATCCAAATTTTATGTACGTAATCTAAATCTCTCACTACTAGAGATGAGCGAGCGTACTCGGAAAAGCACTACTCGCTCGAGTAATTTGCTTTATCCGAGTATCGCTGTGCTCGGGTCTGAAGATTCGGGTGCCGGCACGGAGCGGGGAGCTGCAGGGGAGAGCGGGGAGGAACGGAGGTAAGATCTCTCTCTCCCTCTCTCCCGCGCGCTCTCCCCTGCTCCCCGCTGCGACTCACCTGTCAGCCGCAGCGGCAACCCGAATCTTCAGACCCGAGCACAGCGATACTCGGATAAAGCAAATTACTCAAGCGAGTAGTGCTTTTCCGAGTATGCTCGCTCATCCCTACTCACTACCCGATATCATAGAAACTTGAAATTTGGCATGGGCATTGATTATGTCATAAATAGGAAAAGTTAATGGGTCCCAACTCGATTATTCATTTCTAAGCGCAAAAGAATTAGCGTCCAAATTTTACGTACGGAATCTAATTCTCTCACTTCCTGATGTAATCTATATATATAAAAATGAATCTATGTCTGTGTGTCTGTCTGTTGGTCCTTTATGCGCTACTACACCATTCATCCGATCGCCATAAAACTTTGGGAAGTTGTTGAGCACACTCCTGGGAAGATTACTGGCATAGTTCGTCTATGCTATGATAAATGGCGCGCTTGCGAGCGTCGTCGACAGTTACGCCCCCTCCTCGTAGATCATTTGATTTCCATCATTGCCACTAATTCTCTCACTTCCCGATGTCGTAGAAACATAACATTTGGCATGAGCGTTGATCATGTCATAAATAGGAAAAGGTAATAGGTCACAACTCGATTATTTAAATCTAAGCGCAAAAGAATTAGCATCCAAATTTTACGCACGGAATCTAATTCTCTCACTTCTCTATGTAATTTGGCACGAGCATTGATTAGGTCATAAATAGGAAAAGTAAATGGGTCCCAACTCAATTATTCAATTCTACGTGCAAAAGAATTAGCGTCCAAATTTTACGTACGGAATCTAATTTTCTCACTTCCTAATGTAATAGAAACTTGAAATTTGGCACGAGCATTGATTATGTCATAAATAGGAAACGTTAATAGGTCGCAACTCAATTATTCAATTCTAAGCGCCAAAGAATTAGCGTCCAAATTTTACGTACGGAATCTAATTTTCTCACTTCCCAATGTCATAGAAACTTGAAATTTGGCACGAGCATTGATTATGTCAAAAATAGAAAAAGTTAATGGGTCCCAACTCGATTATTCAATTCTAAGCGCAAAAGAATTAGTGTCCAAATTTTACGTACAGAATCTAATTCTCTCACTTCCTGATGTCATCTATATATATAAAAAGGAGTGTATGTATGTCTGTCTCTGTCCTATTTGCGCTACTACACCATTCATCTAATCGCCATGAAACTTTGGGAAGTTATTGAGTACACTCCTGGGAAGATTCCTGGCATAGTACATCTATCCTACGATAGGTGGCACGAATGCGAGCATCGTCGACAGTTATGCCCCCCAGACAAAGATCGTTTGATTTCCATCTCAAGCACAAAAGCAAAAGGCATTACGAGCAACGGGATGCGTGTTCAACTACAAAATGATGCATCCGCCGAACGTTTCGCAAGACAATTGCTGAATATTCAGAATGCTGAGGTAAAATGAAAGCTGTGCTGTGATTGGTTGCAATTTCTTATACTGCTGAGGTAAAATAAAAAGCTGTGCTTGGTTGCTATTTCTTATACTGCTGAGGTAACATGAAAGCTTTGCTGTGATTCGTTGCTATATATTATACTGCTGAGGCAACATGAAACCTGTGCTGTGATTGGTTGCTATATATTATACCGCTGAGGTAACATGAAAGCTGTGCTGTGATTGGTTGCTATATATTATACTGCTGAGATAACATGAAAGCTGCTGTGCTGTGATTGGTTGTTATATATTATACCGCTGAGGTAACTTGAAAGCTGCGCTGTGATTGATTGTTATCTAGATATATAAAAACGAATGTATGTATGTATGTCTGTCTTCGCAGCAACGCGCGACGGGTAAGCTAGTATAAAAATAAAAATGAATGTATGTCTGTGTATCTGTGTGTCTGTCTGTTTGTCCTTTATGCGCTACTACACCATTCATCCGATCGCCATGAAACTTTGGAAAGTTGTTGAGTACACTCCTGGGAAGATTACTGGCATAGTACATCTATGCTATGATAAATAGCAAGTGCGAGCGTCATCGACAGTTACGCCCCCCCCCCACGTAGATCGTTCGATTTCCATCATTGCCACTAATTCTCTTACTTCCCGATGCCATAGAAACATTAAATTTGGCACGAGCATTGATTATGTCATGAATAGGAAAAGTTAATAGGTCCCAACAATTATTCAAATCCAAGCACCAAAGAATTAGCGTTCAAATTTTATGTACGGAATCTAATTTTCTCACTTCCCAATGTCATAGAAACTTGAAATTTGGCACGAGCATTGATTATGTGATAAATAGGAAAAGTTAATGGGTCCCAACTTGATTATTCAAATCTGAGCGCCAAAGAATTAGCGTCCAAATTTTACGTACAGAATCTAATTCTCTCACTTCCTGATGTCATAGAAATTAAAAATTTGGCACGGACATTGAGTATGTCATAAATAGGGAAAGATAATTGGTCCCAACTCGATTATTCAATGCTAAGTGCAAAAGAATTAGCGTCCAAATTTTACGTAGGGAATCTAATTCTCTCACTTCCCGATGTCATAAAAACTTGAAATTTGGCACGGGCATTGATTATGTCATACATGGGAAAAGTTAATGGGTCCCAACTCGATCATTCCATTCTAAGCGAAAAAGGGTTAGCGTCCAAATTTTACAAACGGAATGTAATTCTCTCACTTCCCGATGTCATAAAAACTTGAAATTTGGCAAGGGCATTGATTATGTCATAAATGGGAAAAGTTAATCGGTCCCAACTCGATCATTCCATTTTAAGCGAAAAAGGGTTAGCGTCCAAATTTTACAAACGGAATCTAATTCTCTCACTTCCCAATGTCATAGAAACTTGAAATTTGGCACGAGCATTGATTATGTCATAAGTAGGAAAAGTTAATGGGTCCCAACTTAATTATTCAATTCTAAGCGCCAAAGAATTAGCATCCAAATTTTATGTACGGAATCTAAATTTCTCACTTCCCAATGTCATAGAAACTTGAAATTTGACCCGAGCATCTATGATGTCATAAAAAGGAAAATGTAATAGGTCCCAACTCGATAATTCACTTCTAAGCGCAAAAGAATAAGCATCCAAATTTTACGTACGGACTCTAATTCCCTCACTTCCCGATGTCATAAAAGCTTGAAATTTGGCACGAGCATTGATTATGTCATAAATAGGAAAAGCTAATGGGTCCCAACTTGATTATTCAATTCTAAGCACAAAAGAATTAGCGTACAATTTTACATACAGAATCTAATTCTCTCACTTTCCGATGTCATAAAAGCTTAAAATTTGGCACGAGCATTGATTATGTCATAAATAGGAAAAGCTAATGGGTCCCAACTTGATTATTCAGTTCTAAGCGCAAACCATTTAGCGGCCACATTTTACGTACGGAATCCAATTCTCTCACTTTCCAATGTCCTAGAAATTAAAAATTTGGCACGGGCATTGATTATGTCATAAATAGGAAAAGTTAATGGGTCCCAACTTGATTACACAGGTCTGCAAAAAAAACTTTTTTAAAAATTGTTTTGATTTTGATAAATCATCTTTATGTAGTTTTTTGCACAGATTTCAAAAATGACATGGGTTTTTTTCTATCACGTAAGGCTTGCCACACAATAAAGTTGTAGTATTTGGAAAAAATACAAAAAACGGAAAATTTTTTATTTGTTTTTATTATTTTAACATGAAGTAAAAGCAAAAAAACAACAACAATACCTAGCTAAAATAAGCATAATAGTGATACACATGTGTTGCAAAGTTATTATAAGTCTTTGTAAAAGTGTTTTCTTTTTCCATCAAAGTTTCTTTTGATACTTTTTCGGCTGTGTTCTTGTGAATTTTCCCTTTTTAACATCCAACAGTAGTCTGCCATCATGTTGACATTCCATCGACCTTGGTATCTGCGCTCCATTTCTTTTAGATCTTGATGGAAACGTTCTCCTTGTTCCTCACTTACAACCCCAAGATTTTCTGGAAAGTAGTCCAGATGTGAGTGAAGGAAATGGACTTTGACACTCATGTTGCAGCCCAAGATTTTGTAGTTTTGTAACAATTCAGCAACCAAAGTTTTGTAGTTTGGGTCTTTTTTTATTTCCAAGAAAGCCTGTGACAACAAGTTTAAATGAATTCCAGGCATTTTTTTCTTCCATTTCCATTTTAGTGACAAAGATTTCATCTTTTAAAAGTTTTCTTATGTCAGGCCCAACAAAGACTCCCTCTTTCAGCTTAGCATCTGATAGACCAGGAAACTGTTTACAAAGATACTTGAAACACTCTCCTTCTTTGTGTAATGCTTTCACAAACTGTTTCATTAGTCCCAATTTGATATGAAGTGGTGGAAGTAAGATCTTTTTAGGATCCACTAAACTTTGTCTTTCAACATTTTTAACTCCAGGAATAAGAGCCTTTCTGATTGGCCAGGTCTGCTTGACATAGTGTTGTTTCCTGTCACGGCTATCCCATTCACAGAGGAAACATGGAAACTTTGTGTAACCACTTTGTTGACCTAGTAACATGGAAATAACTTTCAAATCCCCACAAATGGTCCATTTATGGTCAGAGTAGCTGAGCTTATTAAGAACAATCCCAAGATTTTCGTAGCATTCTTTCAAATGGACTGAGTGTCCAACAGGCACAGAAGCATATTGGTTACCATTGTGAAGAAGTACGGCTTTTAAACTCCTTTTTGACAAATCTATGAAAAGTCTCTATTCCTCTGGGTCATACGTTATGTTGAACATTTCCATGATTCCAGGTACATTGTTGCAGAAAACTAGTTCACCCTCTTGTGTACAAAAAGGGACAAATTCCTTTTCTCTAAGTCGGTACCATGAAAATGAAACACCGGAGGCTAACATATGTCTTTCTTTAAGTCTAGACCCTAACACTTCCGCTGAATCCTTTGGTAGGCCCAGATCTCGTACTAAATCGTTCAAGTCTGATTGAGAGAAAAGTTCAGGGTCATTGGTACCTGGATCATAGCTGTCATCATTATCGCTGCTACTATGTGACATTTGGTCTAAATCGTCTAAAATATTGTCCAGGGTATCCGGAGGTGAAGGAATAGGCAAGTCAGGTCCATGAGGAACAGGGCAAATTGCCGAACGTATGTTGGTTGGGTATGAAATGTCCTTCCTGTTTTTTAAATTGAAACCTTGCACTGAACAAGAACAAAAATAACAGTCATCACTGTGATTTTTAGGCTCTCTCCAAACCATTGGTACTCCAAAACGAAATGATTTCTTCTTACCTTGAAACCATTGTCTCAGTTCTTCAACACACACAGAACACACTATATGGGGAGCCCAAGATTTATCTTGGTCCCCTAATTTCATACCAAAGTATGCAAAATACACCTTCTGAACAAAATTAGAAATGTTCCTTTGTTGCTTCTTGACGGTATAAGACCCACAAATATAACAGAAACAGTTAGGAGAGTTGACACATCTTCTAGTAGCCATTTCTTCTAAATACTGTATCACAAAACTGTTTGATGCGTACACCACAGTGGCTGGCTCCACACTGAGTCACTGACTGCAGTCAAGGTCACGCCTAGCAGACAGTTTAGATCGTTGTCGTACGCGTTCCGAACCTGAAAAACCCTGAAAATTTCAGGTGAAATTTGTGACTTATCTAGGGGTGATGGAATTTTTTCACTATTTTTACCGTAATCAGCACAAAAAATACTGTTAAACCCACTAATTAAATATGCTACAATTTTTTCATCGCAGACCTGTGTTATTCAATGCTAAGCGCAAAAGAATTAGCATCCAAATTTTATGTACAGAATCTAATTTTCTCACTTCCCAATGTCATAGAAACTTGAAATTTGGCACGAGCATTGATTATGTCATAAATAGGAAAAGTTAATAGGTCCCAACTCGATTATTCAATTCTAAGCACCAAAGAAGTAGCGTCCAAATTTTACGTACGGAATCTAATTTTCTCACTTCCCAATGTCATAGAAACTTGAAATTTGGCACGAGCATGGATTATGTCAAAAATAGAAAAAGTTAATGGGTCCCAACTAGAGATGAGCGAGCACCAAAATGCTCGGGTGCTCGTTACTCGGGACGAAATTATTGCGATGCTCGAGGGTTCGTTTCGAATAACGAACCCCATTGAAGTCAATGGGCGACCCGAGCATTTTTGTATTTCGCCGATGCTCGCTAAGGTTTTCATGTGTGAAAATCTGGGCAATTCAAGAAAGTGATGGGAACGACACAGCAACGGATAGGGCAGGCGAGGGGCTACATGTTGGGCTGCATCTCAAGTTCACAGGTCCCACTATTCAGCCACAATACCGGCAAGAGTGCCCCCCCCCCCCCTCCCAACAACTTTTACTTCTGAAAAGCCCTAATTAGCAATGGATACCTTAGCTAAGCACCACACTACCTCCAACAAAGCACAATCACTGCCTGCATGACACTCCGCTGCCACTTCTCCTGGGTTACATGCTGCCCAACCCCCCCCGCACGACCCAGTGTCCACAGCGCACACCAAACTGTCCCTGCCCAGCCTTCAGCTGCCCTCATGCCACGCCACCCTCATGTCTATTTATAAGTGCGTCTGCCATGACGAGGAACCGCAGGCACACACTGCAGAGGGTTGGCACGGCAAGGCAGCGACCCTCTTTAAAA
Source organism: Eleutherodactylus coqui (assembly GCF_035609145.1). Classification (NCBI taxonomy): domain Eukaryota; kingdom Metazoa; phylum Chordata; class Amphibia; order Anura; family Eleutherodactylidae; genus Eleutherodactylus; species Eleutherodactylus coqui. The sequence continues at coordinate 267,320,503 of NC_089837.1, read as the reverse complement.
GGGGCGGGGCGATAGCCCACAATGTTGTACAGAAGCAATGAGAAATATAATCCTGTGCCACCGCCATCAGGAGCTGCACACGTGGGCATAGCAATGGGGAACCTATGTGCCACACACTATTCATTCTGTCAAGGTGTCTGCATGCCCCAGTCAGACCGCGGTTTTTAATTCATAGACACAGGCAGGTACAACTCCCTATTGTGAAGTCCCTGTGGACCGACAGCATGGGTGGCTCCCTGGAACCCACCGGCGGTACATAAAAATATCCCATTGCATTGCCCAACACAGCTGAGGTAGTAATGTCGTGCTTAATGCAGGTGGGCTTCGGCCCACACTGCATGCCCCAGTCTGACTGGGGATCTTTAGAAGTGGAAACAGATGCATTTATAATTCTCTGTGGACCCACAGCATGGGTGGGCGCCAGGAAGCCACCGGCGGTACATAAAAATATCCCATTGCATTGCCCAACACAGCTGAGGTAGTAATGTTGTGCTTAATGCAGGTGGGCTTTGGCCCACACTGCATGCCCCAGTCTGACTGGGGTTCTTTAGAAGTGGAAACAGATGCATTTAGAATTCTCTGTGGACCCACAGCATGGGTGGCTCCCTGGAACCCACCGGCGGTACATAAAAATATCCCATTGCATTGCCCAACACAGCTGAGGTAGTAATGTCGTGCTTAATGCAGGTGGGCTTCGGCCCACACTGCATGCCCCAGTCTGACTGGGGTTCTTTAGAAGTGGAAACAAATGCATTTATAATTCCCTGTGGACCCACAGCATGGGTGGCTCCCTGGAACCCACCGACGGTACATAAAAATATCCCATTGCATTGCCCAACACAGCGGATGTAACGTCAGCTGTAATGCAGGTGGGCTAAAAATTAATTGATTACACTGTAGGCGAGGGCCCACAAAAATTGCTGTATCAGCAGTACTAATGTACATCAGAAAAATTGGCCCTGGCCAACCAAGAGGGCAGGTGAAACCCATTAATCGCTTTGGTTAATGTGGCTTAAGTGGTAACTAGGCCTGGAGGCAGCCCAGTTTAACGAAAAATTGGTTCAAGTTAAAGTTTCAACGCTTTTAAGAGCATTGAAACGTAAGAAAAATTATACGAGTGAGCCTTGTGGCCCTAAGAAAAATTGCCCGTTCGGCTTCATTACGTGAGGTTTCAGGAGGAGGAGCAGGAGGAGGAATATTATACACAGATTAATGAAGCAGAAATGTCCCCGTTTTGGATGGTGAGAGAGAACGATGCTTCCATCCGCGGGTGCAGCCTACGTATTGCTTAGGTATCGCTGCTGTCCGCTGGTGGAGAAGAGAAGTCTGGGGAAATCCAGGCTTTGTTCATCTTGATGAGTGTAAGCCTGTCGGCACTGTCGGTTGACAGGCGGGTACGCTTATCTGTGATGATTCCCCCAGCCGCACTAAACACCCTCTCTGACAGGACGCTAGCCGCAGGACAAGCAAGCACCTCCAGGGCATACAGCACGAGTTCAGGCCACGTGTCCAGCTTCGACACCCAGTAGTTGTAGGTGGCAGAGGCGTCAGGGAGGACGGTCGTGCGATCGGCTACGTACTCCCTCACCATCCTTTTACAGTGCTCCCGCCGACTCAGCCTTGACTGGGGAGCGGTGACACAGTCTTGCTGGGGAGCCATAAAGCTGTCCAGGGCCTTAAAGACTGTTGTACTGCCTGTGCTGTACATGCTGCTCGATCTCCGCACCTCCCCTGCTACCTGGCCCTCGGAACTGCGCCTTCTGCCACTAGCGCTGTCGGATGGGAATTTTACCATCAGCTTGTCCGCCAGGGTCCTGTGGTATAGCAACACTCTCGAACCCCTTTCCTCTTCGGGAATGAGAGTGGAAAGGTTCTCCTTATACCGTGGGTCGAGCAGTGTGTACACCCAGTAATCCGTAGTGGCCAGAATGCGTGTAACGCGAGGATCACGAGAAAGGCATCCTAACATGAAGTCAGCCATGTGTGTCAGGGTACCTGTACGCAACACATGGCTGTCTTCACTAGGAAGATCACTTTCAGGATCCTCCTCCTCCTCCTCAGGCCATACACGCTGAAAGGATGACAGGCAAGCAGCATGGGTACCGTCAGCAGTGGGCCAAGCTGTCTCTTCCCCCTCCTCCTCATCCTCCTCATGCTCCTCCTCCTCCTCCTGAACGCGCAGAGATATAGACAGGAGGGTGCTCTGACTATCCAGCGACATACTGTCTTCCCCCGGCTCTGTTTCCGAGCGCAAAGCGTCTGCCTTTATGCTTTGCAGGGAACTTCTCAAGATGCATAGCAGAGGAATGGTGACGCTAATGATTGCAGCATCGTCGCTCACCACCTGGGTAGACTGCTCAAAGTTTCGAAGGACCTGGCAGATGTCTGCCAACCAGGCCCACTCTTCTGAAAATAATTGAGGAGGCTGACTCCCACTGCGCCGCCCATGTTGGAGTTGGTATTTCACTATAGCTCTACGCTGCTCATAGAGCCTGGCCAACATGTGGAGCGTAGAGTTCCACCGTGTGGGCACGTCGCACAGCAGTCGGTGCACTGGCAGAGTAAACCGATGTTGCAGGGTCTGCAGGGTGGCAGCGTCCGTGTGGGACTTGCGGAAATGTGCGCAGAGCCGGCGCACCTTTACGAGCAGGTCTGACAAGCGTTGGTAGCTTTTCAGAAAGCGCTGAACCAGCAAATTAAAGACGTGGGCCAGGCATGGCACGTGCGTGAGGCTGCCGAGCTGCAGAGCCGCCACCAGGTTACGGCCGTTGTCACACACGACCATGCCCGGTTGGAGGCTCAGCGGCGCAAGCCAGTGGTCGGTCTGCTCTGTCAGACCCTGCAGCAGTTCGTGGGCCGTGTGCCTCTTATCTCCTAAGCTGAGTAGTTTCAGCACGGCCTGCTGACGCTTGCCCACCGCTGTGCTGCCACGACGCGCGACACCGACTGCTGGCGACGCGCTACTGCTGCTGACACATCTTGATTGCGAGACAGAGGTTGCGTTGGAGGAGGAGGGTGGTTTAGTGGAGGAAGCATACACCGCCGCAGATACCACCACCGAGCTGGGGCCCGCAATTCTGGGGGTGGGTAGGACGTGAGCGGTCCCAGGCTGTGACTCGGTCCCAGCCTCCACTAAATTCACCCAATGTGCCGTCAGGGAGATATAGTGGCCCTGCCCGCCTGTGCTTGTCCACGTGTCCGTTGTTAAGTGGACCTTGGCAGTAACCGCGTTGGTGAGGGCGCGTACAATGTTGCGGGAGACGTGGTCGTGCAGGGCTGGGACGGCACATCGGGAAAAGTAGTGACGACTGGGAACTGAGTAGCGCAGGGCCGCCGCCGCCATCATACTTTTGAAGGACTCCGTTTCCACAAGCCTATACGGCAGCATCTCAAGGCTGATAAATTTCGCTATGTGGACGGTTAACGCTTGAGCGTGCGGGTGCGTGGCGGCGTACTTGCGCTTCCGCTCAAAGACTTGCGCTAGCGACGGCTGGACGGTGCTGTGCGAGACATTGCTGGATGGGGCCGAGGACAGCGGAGGTGAGGGTGTGGGTGCAGGCCAGGAGACGGTAGTGCCTGTGTCCTGAGAGGGGGGTTGGATCTCAGTGGCAGGTTGGGGCACAGGGGGAGAGGCAGCGGTGCAAACCGGAGGCGGTGAACGGCCTTCGTCCCACCTCGTGGGGTGCTTGGCCATCATATGTCTGCGCATGCTGGTGGTGGTGAGGCTGTTGGTGGTGGCTCCCCGGCTGATCTTGGCGCGACAAAGGTTGCACACCACTGTTCGTCGGTCGTCAGGCGTCTCAGTGAAAAACTGCCAGACCTTAGAGCACCTCGGCCTCTGCAGGGTGGCATGGCGCGAGGGTGCGCTTTGGGAAACACTTGGTGGATTATTCGGTCTGGTCCTGCCTCTACCCCTGGACACCGCACTGCCTCTTGCAACCTGCCCTGCTGCTGCCCTTGCCTCCCCCTCTGAAGACCTGTCCTGAGTAGGCGTTGCACACCAGGTGGGGTCAGTCACCTCATCGTCCTGCTGCTCTTCCTCCGAATCATCTGTGCGCTCCTCCCTCGCACTTACTGCCCTTACTACTATCTCACTGCAAGACAACTGTGTCTCATTGTCATCGTCCTCCTCACCCACTGAAAGGTCTTGAGACAGTTGCCGGAAGTCCCCAGCCTCATCCCCCGGACCCCGGGAACTTTCCAATGGTTGGGCCTCAGTGACGATAAACTCCTCTGGTGGGAGAGGAACCACTGCTGCCCAATCTGAGCAGGGGCCCGAGAACAGTTCCTGGGAGTCTTCCCGCTCCTGAGCATGTGTCATTGTAGTGGAGTGAGGAGGCTGGGAGGAAGGAGGAGCAGCAGCCAGAGGATTCGGATTTGCAGCACTGGACGGCGCAGAACTGTGGGTGGATGATAGCTTGCTCGAAGCACTTTCTGCCATCCACGACAGGACCTGCTCACACTGCTCATTTTCTAATAAAGGTCTCCCGCGTGGACCCATTAATTGGGTGATGAATGTGGGGACGCCAGAAACGTGCCTCTCTCCTAATCGCGCAGCAGTCGGCTGCGATACACCTGGATCAGGAGCTCGGCCTGTGCCCACACCCTCACTTGGGCCTACGCGTCCTCGGCCACGTCCACGTCCTCTAGGCCTACCCCTACCCCTCAGCATGCTGTATTACCAGTGATTTCCCAGGCAGGAAATAAATTGGCGCAAGCCTGCAGGACAAATAGAATTTTTCCCTTTTTTTTTAAGGGAAGGCCGGCCCACTGACTATATTCAATCAGATAAGAAATCTGTTCCACAGAAATGCAGTTATATGAAGTGCAGCAGAGCGGTGATTTTTCCCAGGAAGGCAGGAAATAAATTGGCGCAAGACTGCTGTTAAACGTAGCTGGCTGCGTATGAATTTTTTACTATCTCCACCCACCACACACGTACACAGAACGCTGAGGACTGACAGAGGCAGGCCACATAGAATTTTTCCCTTTTTTCTAAAAGAAAAGGCCCACTGCGTATATTCAATCAGATAAGAAATCTGTTCCACAGAAATGCAGTTATATGAAGTGCAGCAGAGCGGTGATTTTTCCCAGGAAGGCAGGAAATAAATTGGCGCAAGACTGCTGTTAAACGTAGCTGGCTGCGTATGATTTTTTTACTATCTCCACCCACCACACATGTACACAGAACGCTGAGGACTGACAGAGGCAGGCCACATAAAATTTTTCCCTTTTTTTTTTTAAAGAAAAGGCCCACTGACTATATTCAATCAATAATATATGTCTTCTGGCCCTGCCTACACAATTCTCTCCCTGTAGTATTACTGCAGGGCGCAATGCTCTGCACAGCCGATTTTGAAAAAAAAAAAATGCAAGACTGCTAACAGCAGCCTGCACACTACTGCACACGGTTAAATGTGGCCCTAAGAAGGACCGTTGGGGTTCTTGAAGCCTACACTCACTCCTAACACTCTCCCTGCCTAACCACCACTTCTGTCCCTGGACTATTACTGCAGGGCGCAATGCTCTGCAGACAGCCGATTTTGAAAAAAAAAAATTATGCAACACTGCTAACAGCACCCTCCACAGTACTGCACACGGATAGATGTGGCCCTGAGAAGGACCGTTGGGGTTCTTGAAGCCTACACTCACTCCTAACAATCTCCCTACAGCAGCACCAGCAGCAGCACTTTCCCTTAGCTAACTCACAAGGCATCTGAGGCGTGCCGCGGGAGGGGCCGACTTTTATACTCAGGTGACATCTGATCTCCCCAGCCACTCACAGCAGGGGGGTGGTATAGGGCTTGAACGTCACAGGGGGAAGTTGTAATGCCTTCCCTGTCTTTCAATTGGCCAGAAAAGCGCGCTAACGTCTCACAGAGGAAAGTGAAAGTAACCCGAACACCGCGTGGTGCTCCTTAAGAGTAACGAGCATCCCGAACACCCTAATATTCGCCCGAGCATCAAGCTCGGACGAGTACGTTCGCTCATCACTAGTCCCAACTCAATTATTCAATTCTAAGCGCAAAACAATTAGTGTCCAAATTTTACGTACGGAATCTAATTCTCTCACTTCATGATGTCATCTATATATATAAAAAGGAATGTATGTCTGTCTGTCTGTCCTATTTGCGCTACTACACCATTCATCTAATCGCCATGAAACTTTGGGAAGTTGTTGAGTACAGTGCTGGGAAGATTACTGGCATAGTACATCTATCCTACGATAGGTGGCACGAATGCGAGCATCGTCGACAGTTATGCCCCCCAGACAAAGATCGTTTGATTTCCATCTCAAGCACAAAAGCAAAAGGCATTACGAGCAACGGGAGGCGTGTTCAACTACAAAATGATGCATCCACCGAACGTTTCGCAAGACAATTGCTGAATATTCAGAATGCTGAGGTAAAATGAAAGCTGTGCTGTGATTGGTTGCAATTTCTTATACTGCTGAGGTAAAATAAAAAGCTGTGCTTGGTTGCTATTTCTTATACTGCTGAGGTAACATGAAAGCTTTGTTGTGATTGGTTGCTATATATTATACTGCTAAGGCAACATGAAACCTGTGCTGTGATTGGTTGCTATATATTATACCGCTGAGGTAACATGAAAGCTGTGCTGTGATTGGTTGCTATATATTATACTGCTGAGGTTACATGAAAGCTGCTGTGCTGTGATTGGTTGTTATATATTATACCGCTGAGGTAACTTGAAAGCTGCGCTGTGATTGATTGTTATCTAGATATATAAAAACGAATGTATGTATGTATGTCTGTCTTCGCAGCAACGCGCGATGGGTAAGCTAGTATAAAAATAAAAATGAATGTATGTCTGTGTATCTGTGTGTCTGTCTGTTTGTCTTTTATGCGCTACTACACCATTCATCCGATCGCCATGAAACTTTGGGAAGTTGTTGAGTACACTCCTGGGAAGATTACTGGCAGAGTACATCTATGCTATGATAAATAGCGAGTGCGAGTGTCGTCGACAGTTACCCCCCTCCCACGTAGATCGTTCGATTTCCATCATTGCCACTAATTCTCTTACTTCCCGATGTCGTAGAAACATGAAATTTGGCATGAGCATTGATTATGTCATGAATAGGAAAAGTTAATAGGTCCCAACTCAATTATTCAAATCCAAGCACCAAAGAATTAGCGTTCAAATTTTACTTACGGAATCTAATTTTCTCACTTCGCAATGTCATAGAAACTTGAAATTTGGCACGAGCATTGATTATGTGATAAATAGGAAAAGTTAATGGGTCCCAACTTGATTATTCAAATCTGAGCACCAAAGAATTAACGTCCAAATTTTACGTACGGAATGTAATTTTCTCACTTCCTGATGTAATTTGGCACGAGCATTGATTAAGTCATAAATAGGAAAAGTTCATGGGTCCCAACTCGAATATTCAGTTCTAAGCGCAAAAGAATTAGCGTCCAAATTTTTCGTAGGGAATCTAATTCTCTCACTTCCCGATGTCATAAAAACTTGAAATTTGGCAAGGGCATTGATTATGTCATAAATGGGAAAAGTTAATCGGTCCCAACTCGATCATTCCATTTTAAGCGAAAAAGGGTTAGCGTCCAAATTTTACAAACGGAATCTAATTCTCTCACTTCCCAATGTCATAGAAACTTGAAATTTGGCACGAGCATTGATTATGTCATAAGTAGGAAAAGTTAATGGGTCCCAACTTGATTATTCAATTCTAAGCGCCAAAGAATTAGCGTCCAAATTTTATGTACGGAATCTAAATTTCTCACTTCCCAATGTCATAGAAACTTGAAATTTGACCGTAGCATCTATTATGTCATAAACAGGAAAAAGTAATGGGTCCCAACTCGATTATTCAATTCTAAGCACGAAACAATAAGCGTCCAATTTTACGTATGAACTCTAATTCTCTTACTTCCCGATGTCATTAAAACTTGAAATTTGGCACGAGCATTGATTATGTCATAAATAGGAAAAGCTAATGGGTCCCAACTTGATTATTCAATTCTAAGCGCAAAAGAATTAGCGCCCAATTTTACGTACGGAATCTAATTCTCTCACTTCCCGATGTCAAAAAAGCTTGAAATTTGGCACGAGCATTGATTATGTCATACATAGGAAAAGCTAATGGGTCCCAACTTGATTATTCAATTCTAAGCGCAAAAGAATTAGCGTCCAAATTTTATGTACGGAATCTAAATTTCTCACTTCCCAATGTCATAGAAACTTGAAATTTGACCCAAACATCTATTATGTCATAAAAAGGAAAAGGTAATAGCTCCCAACTCGATTATTCAATTCTAAGCACGAAAGAATAAGCGTCCAAATTTTACGTATGGACTCTAATTCTCTCACTTCCCGATGTCATTAAAACTTGAAATTTGGCATGAGCATTGATTATGTCATAAATAGGAAAAGCTAATGGGTCCCAACTTGATTATTCAATTCTAAGCGCAAAAGAATTAGCGTTTAATTTTACGTACAGAATCTAATTCTCTCACTTCCCGATGTCAAAAAAGCTTGAAATTTGGCACGAGCATTGATTATGTCATATATAGGAAAAGCTAATGGGTCCCAACTCGATTATTCAATCTTAGCGCTAAAGAATTAGCGCCCAAATTTTACATACAGAATCTAATTCTCTCAGTTCCCGATGTCATAAAAGCTTGAAATTTGGCACGAGCATTGATTATGTCATAAATAGGATAAGCTAATGGGTCCCAACTCCATTATTCAGTTCTAAGCGCAAACAATTTAGCGGTCAAATTTTACGTACGGAATCCAATTCTCTCACTTCCCAATGTCCTAGAAATTAAAAATGTGGCACGGGCATTGATTATGTCATAAATAGGAAAAGTTAATAGGTCCCAACTTGATTATTCAATGCTAAGCGCAAAAGAATTAGCGTCCAAATTTTATGCACAGAATCTAATTCTCTCACTTCCCAATGTCATAGAAATAAAAAATTTGGCACGGGCATTGATTATGTCATACATAGGAAAAGTTAATGGGTCACAACTTGATTATTCAATGCTAAACGCAAAAGAATTAGCGTCCAAATTTTACATACGGAATCTAATTCTCTCACTTCCCAATGTCATAGAAACCTGAAATTTGGCACAAGCATTGATTATGTCATAAATAGGAAAAGCTAATGGGTCCCAACTCAATTATTCAGTTCTAAGCACAAACAAGTTAGCGTCCAAATTTTACGTACGAAATCCAATTTTCTCACTTCCCAATGTCCTAGAATTTAAAAATTTGGCACGGGCATTGATTATGCCATAAATAGGAAAAGTTAATGGGTCCCAACTCGATTATTCAATTCTAGCGCAAAAGAATTATCGTCCAAATTTTTCATAAATAATCTAATTCTCTAAATTCCCAATGTCATTGAAAGTTGAAATTTGGCACAGGCGTTGATTATGTCAAAAATAGGAAAAGTTAATGGGTCCCAACTCGATTATTTAATTCTAAGTGCGAAAGAATTAGCGTCCAAATTTTACATACGGAATCTAATTCTCTCACTTAAAATTTGGCATGAGCATTGATTATGTAATAAATAGGAAAAGTTAATGGGTCCCAACTCGATTATTCAATTCTACGTGCAAAAGAATTAGCGTCCAAATCTCTCACTTCCCGATGTCATAAAAACTTAAAATTTGGCACGAGCATTGATCATGTCATAAATAGTAAAAGTTAATAGGTCCCAACTCGATTATCCAATTCTAAGCACAGGTCCCAACTCGATTATTCAATTCTAAGCACAAACAAGTTAGCGTCCAAGTTTTACGTACGGAATCCAATTTTCTCACTTTCCAATGTCCTAGAATTTAAAAATTTGGCACGGGCATTGATTATGTCATAAATAGGAAAAGGTAATGGGTCCCAACTCGATTATTCAATTCTAAGCGCAAAAGAATTAGCGTCCAAATTTTACATAGGCAATCTAATTCTCTCACTTCCCAATGTCATTGAAACTTGAAATTTTGCACAGGCGTTAATTATGTCAAAAATAGGAAAAGTTAATGGGTCCCAACTCGATTATTTAATTCTAAGTGCGAAAGAATTAGCGTCCAAATTTTACATACGGATCTAATTCTCTCACTTCCCAATGTCATAGAAACCTGAAATTTGGCACAAGCATTGATTATGTCATAAATAGGAAAAGCTAATGGGTCCCAACTCAATTATTCAGTTCTAAGCACAAACAAGTTAGCGTCCAAATTTTACGTACAGAATCCAATTTTCTCACTTCCCAATGTCCTCGAATTTAAAAATTTGGCACGGGCATTGATTATGCCATAAATAGGAAAAGTTAATGGGTCCCAACTCGATTATTCAATTCTAGCGCAAAAGAATTAGCGTCCAAATTTTTCATAAATAATCTAATTCTCTAAATTCCCAATGTCATTGAAACTTGAAATTTGGCACAGGCGTTGATTATGTCAAAAATAGGAAAAGTTAATGGGTCCCAACTCGATTATTTAATTCTAAGTGCGAAAGAATTAGCGTCCAAATTTTACATACGGAATCTAATTCTCTCACTTAAAATTTGGCATGAGCATTGATTATGTAATAAATAGGAAAAGTTAATGGGTCCCAACTCGATTATTCAATTCTACGTGCAAAAGAATTAGCGTCCAAATCTCTCACTTCCCGATGTCATAAAAACTTAAAATTTGGCACGAGCATTGATCATGTCATAAATAGTAAAAGTTAATAGGTCCCAACTCGATTATCCAATTCTAAGCACAGGTCCCAACTTGATTATTCAATTCTAAGCACAAACAAGTTAGCGTCCAAGTTTTACGTACGGAATCCAATTTTCTCACTTCCCAATGTCCTAGAATTTAAAAATTTGGCACGGGCATTGATTATGCAATAAATAGGAAAAGTTAATGGGTCCCAACTCGATTATTCAATTCTAGCGCAAAAGAATTAGCGTCCAAATTTTTCATAAATAATCTAATTCTCTAAATTCCCAATGTCGTTGAAACTTGAAATTTGGCACAGGCGTTGATTATGTCAAAAATAGGAAAAGTTAATGGGTCCCAACTCGATTATTTAATTCTAAGTGCGAAAGAATTAGCGTCCAAATTTTACATACGGAATCTAATTCTCTCACTTAAAATTTGGCATGAGCATTGATTATGTAATAAATAGGAAAAGTTAATGGGTCCCAACTCGATTATTCAATTCTAAGTGCAAAAGAATTAGCGTCCAAATCTCTCACTTCCCGATGTCATAAAAACTTAAAATTTGGCACGAGCATTGATCATGTCATAAATAGGAAAAGTTAATACGTCCCAACTCGATTATTCAATTCTAAGCACAGGTCCCAACTCGATAATTCAATTCTAAGCACAAACAAGTTAGCGTCCAAGTTTTACGTACGGAATCCAATTTTCTCACTTTCCAATGTCCTAGAATTTAAAAATTTGACACGGGCATTGATTATGTCATAAATAGGAAAAGGTAATGGGTCCCAACTCGATTATTCAATTCTAAGCGCAAAAGAATTAGCGTCCAAATTTTACATAGGGAATCTAAATCTCTCACTTCCCAATGTCATTGAAACTTGAAATTTGGCACAGGCGTTAATTATGTCAAAAATAGGAAAAGTTAATGGGTCCCAACTCGATTATTTAATTCTAAGTGCGAAAGAATTATCGTCCAAATTTTACATACGGATCTAATTCTCTCACTTAAAATTTGGCATGAGCATTGATTATGTAATAAATAGGAAAAGTTAATGGGTCCCAATTCGATTATTCAATTCTAAGTGCAAAAGAATTAGCGTCCAAATCTCTCACTTCCCGATGTCATAAAAACTTAAAATTTGGCACGAGCATTGATCATGTCATAAATAGGAAAAGTTAATAGGTCCCATCTCAATTATTCAATTCTAGGTGCAAAAAAAATTTGCGTCCACATTTTACGTACGTAATCTAATTCTCTCACTTCCCGATGTCGTAGAAACATGAAATTTGGCACAAGCATTGACTATTTCAAAAATAGTGAAAGCTAATTTGTCCCAACTCGATTATTCAATTCTTGCACAAAAGAATTAGCATCCAAATTTTACGTACCGAATCTAATTCTATCACTCTCCGATGTCATAGAAATTTGAAATTTGGCACGGGCATTGATTATGTCAAAAATGGGAAAAGTTAATGGGTCCCAACTCGATTATTCAATCTTAGCGCTAAAGAATTAGCGTCCAAATTTTACATACAGAATCTAATTCTCTCACTTCCCGATGTCATAAAAGCTTGAAATTTGGCACGAGCATTGATTATGTCATAAATAGGAAAAGCTAATGGGTCCCAACTCGATTATTCAGTTCTAAGCACAAACAATTTAGCGTCCAAATTTTACGTACGGAATCCAATTCTCTCACTTCCCAATGTCCTAGAAATTAAAAATTTGGCACGGGCATTGATTATGTCATAAATAGGAAAAGTTAATGGGTCCCAACTTGATTATTCAATGCTAAGCGCAAAAGAATTAGCGTCCAAATTTTATGTACAGAATCTAATTCTCTCACTTCCCAATGTCATAGAAATTAAAAATTTGGCACGGGCATTGATTATGTCATAAATAGGAAAAGTTAATAGGTCACAACTTGATTATTCAATTCTAGCGCAAAAAAATAGCATCCAAATTTTACGTATGGAATCTAATTCTCTCACTTAAAATTTGGCATGAGCATTGATTATGTAATAAATGAGAAAAAGTTAATGGGTCCCAACTTGATTATTCAATTGTAAGCGTAAAAGAATTAGCGTCCAAATTTTACGTAGGGAATCCAATTCTCTCACTTCCCGATGTCATAGAAACTTGAAATTTGGCACAGGCGTTGATTATATCAAAAATAGTAAAAGTTAATGGGTCCCAACTCGATTATTCAATTCTAAGTGCGAAAGAATTAGCGTCCAAATTTTACGTACGGAATCTATATTTCTCACTTAAAATTTGGCATGAGCATTGATTATGTAATAAATAGGAAAAGTTAATGGGTCCCAACTCAATTATTCAATTCTAAGCGCAAAAGAATTAGCGTCCAAATTTTTTGTACGTGATCTAATTCTCTCACTTCCCGATGTCATAGAAACTTGAAATTTGGCACAGGCGTTGATTATATCAAAAATAGGAAAGTTAACGGGTCCCAACTTGATTATTCAATTCTAAGCGTGAAAGAATTAGCGTCCAAATTTCATGTTCAGAATCTAATTCTCTTACTTTCCGATGTCATAGAAACTTGAAATTTGGCACGGGCATTGATTATGTCATAAATAGGAAAAGCTAATGGGTCCCAACTCGATTATTCCATTCTAAGCGCAAAAAAATTAGCATCCAAATTTTATGTACGGAATCTAATTCCCTCACTTCCTGATGTCATTTTATATAAAGGAAACGTCGCATGGTTACCTCCCCGTGGTGTTTCCTGGGTAACGCAAAGAACCATGCAAAATGGTGAACATATGTTTTTCCTCGGTATCTCTAAAGTAACGACGACTTCATAAGATTTTCCGTGTGAACACCAGATACACACCAGTACCAAATTAACTCGGGTGAAGTCGGGTATATCAGCTAGTGTATTATATATATTTATACACACACATACACATATTCAGTCCATGATTACTTTACATTTCAGTATTACATTATTTTATCGGTTAATAAAGGCATCAACGCTGCCTATTAGTTATATCTTGATATTCTTGGTACAGCTTCTAAGTCAAATGTGGAACCTTCTTTATACTCTTATCTTATCTTGACATATGTCTTTTGGTATATACAGAAATTAGACAAGTTGTTTTCTGGTATATTCAATGGTGTCTGCTACTGCATAGTTTAAATTCATACTATATTATATATATATATATATATATATATATATATATATATATATATATATATATATATATATATATATATATATATCTCAAAGACAAGCAGAGTTGCAGACAGCACAACCTTAACCCAATAAGGGATGAACTGGTAACTTGCAATCGCCACAAGGAAATTGATCCAAATAATTTCCAAAGTAATCCAAGTATGTAGAGAAAAGTATGGCAGCAAACCAGGTGCAGATAAATGATGCAGAGCTTTATTCCTCCTCAAGTCACAGATACATAACGTTTCGACACAAAGTCTTTTTCAAATGCAATGAAAGCAATGGTACAACAGGGTATATATGCAGTCAAACAGCCAATCAGTTGTTAATTGCAAATTAGTACCTCATGTGGAGGGTTTAGAATCAATGCATGGATACTTGTGGGCACTCCCGGCATCAGGCGTCGTCATGGAGAAAGTCATGTGATAGAACGTCATGATGTCACGACGTACCACGCATAGGGGCCTCATACAGCGTGTCTACACTGTTACGTGAACACACGTCATCGAATGTGCCACATGTGCGCATCAGAATAAGCGCTTCCAAATAGGGCGCATAAATTAATCGCAAGCTTGCGAAAAAAGGCCTGCGTGTCAAAATGTGCGTTCCAAAGCGGGGCGCATAAATACTACGTATTCAATGCGAAAAAAGGTCAAAAAAAGCCGAAAGTGTCAACAAGAGTCCGTGCATTAATTAGTCAAATACAAGAAATAATTCATACAGTACAGGAGGAACAAGGGCAAAACACACAGAGCAAACATCCAAATATAGCAATGTATAAAAACATAAGAAATATAACAGCTGGGATTAGTAGCACCAAGGAAAAGGATGCATAATGTACAAATCGCTACAAAAACGCAGCAGAGACCGCTGTATATGCATATGTACAAAATATGTTTGCAAATAAAGGATGTAAGTCTCAATGTGTGGCTCCAAGTTCACTCCGGTAGATTCCAATATCCAATATCTCAAACGAATATATATTTCACCACTATAACAGAAGAAAAAAAGTATAAATAAGCAAAAATATGACAAACATATCAAAATAAATACCAAATACAAAAAATGCACAAATAAAAGTAAGACAGATACAGTGAGGATCAACAGCACTATAGATATTGCGTGATATTGTAATCTATATTGAGGCCACGTGGCGTCAAAGTGTCTAAAGTATAGATCCAGTTGAGTTCTTTTTTAAGGAGAATTTTATCACGATCGCCAGCACGTGAGAGAGGGGGCACACAGTCGATCACTCTAAATCGTAGTTGACCGACCGTGTGACCACTCTCCACAAAATGGCGCGAAACAGGTAATGACAGGTTCTTAGTACGAATAGAGCTTTTATGTCCATTAATTCTAGTACGAACTTCAAGCGTTGTTTCTCCTACGTACTGCAGTCCACATGGACAACACAAAAGGTAAATTACGTAAGAAGAGGAACACGTGAAGAAACCTTTAATCGAGAAAGCAGCACCCGTTGATGAATGGTGAAATTTATCACCCTTAAGCATATTATAGCAGCAAGAGCACCCTAGGCACGGGAAATTTCCCGAGCGGCGGGGTGCTAATAATGTTTGCTGTAATCCTGATTTCTTTTCATACAATGAGTGTACCAAGATGTCTCGCAAGTTCTTACCCCTTTTGTAGGACATCATGGGGGGATTAACAAACTCCTCAATGTTATTGTCGGCCATGCGTAGCAATGACCAATGTTTTCTGAGAATAGCAGATAATCGTGTACTCACAGGATTGTATACCGATACAAAAGGGATCCGTTTTGGACCCTCCACCCTGGATCTAGGGGACAACAAATCAACACGTTGAACATTGGTCAGTCTTTGTGTGGCCATAGTGATTACATTTTGAGGATATCCACGTGATAGAAATTTAGTGCACATCTGTGACAAACGAATATCAAGTTTGTGGTCAATGGTATGAGGCCCCTGTATGAGGCCCCTATGCGTGGTACGTCGTGACATCATGACGTTCTATCACATGACTTTCTCCATGACGACGCCTGATGCCGGAAGTGCCCACAAGTATCCATGCATTGATTCTAAACCCTCCACATGAGGTACTAATTTGCAATTAACAACTGA
This sequence comes from Eleutherodactylus coqui, assembly GCF_035609145.1. NCBI lineage: Eukaryota > Metazoa > Chordata > Amphibia > Anura > Eleutherodactylidae > Eleutherodactylus > Eleutherodactylus coqui. Next base: position 267,304,501 of record NC_089837.1, on the reverse strand, counting down.
TTGGCTGTTTGACTGCATATATACCCTGTTGTACCATTGCTTTCATTGCATTTGAAAAAGACTTTGTGTCGAAACGTTATGTATCTGTGACTTGAGGAGGAATAAAGCTCTGCATCATTTATCTGCACCTGGTTTGCTGCCATACTTTTCTCTCTCTATATATATATATATATATCTGTTACATACACAAAAACTATTTTTTTGCCTCTGGCAGGGAAAGTTAAAGCTATTATAGACTAATATTGGGGTTCTGAATCCAAATTTGATCTTAAATTTGCTCTATCACATGACATTTTTACACTTGCAATACAGCCTATTTTCATGGATTCGACCAGTAATATTACGTTTTTTTTACTCACAATTGCAGGTTGTTGCTATATAGCTCAATTTATAGGATTTTTTTTTTATTACTAGCTATTCTGAGGGATATGCAGAGATCTTTTTTCTGGTGACATCTGGCCTTTTTTTTTGTTTGTTTTCCAGTGTGTTTTACTTCACATTGGAAACAGGTATGGTTCAATTCAAGTAGGGCACTTGGTAAAGATGAAAGAAAAATATACCAGCATTAAGATTCTTCGGGAGATGATGAAATATCATGTACATGAATGGGTAATTTATGTGGATTTGAAAATTGTGTACATACTGCTAGACCAGCAGGCAGATTACACAAAATACCCCTGTATTGGGACAGTAGGGCTACTGGGTGAAAAAGGAATGGCCACCAAGAATCAGTTTGATGCCTAATGACAAAAACTTAATTAATGACCCTCTGGTTGATAGAAAAAAATGCTCTTTTCCACACTGCACATGAACCCCCACTGATTAGATAGTTTTTCCCTATACTGTGAATAGGGAATAACTTGATATAATCCTTTTAGGTCAGTAATGCGATTTGGCACCTCCAAAACACAAGTCATCTTCTTCTTTTCAAGTCATTAATTGATTTGATAATGCGCATTGGTTTATTCTCTTGCATCCAATATCTCTTCAGTTTGAGGCGATGGACTGCTGCCCTAAACCCCTTTGTGACTAAGCCTGTTTGTGCCTTAGCGACGGAACCAAATTTTGGAAATCTGACATGTCACTTTGACATAGAATAACTCAGCAAAGGTTTTGCATATCCAAGTGAATCTGACATTGTTTTTTCGCCACATATTGTACTTCATTTAGGTGGTAAAATTAGACGGATAGAATTTATGCATATTTATTAAAAGCGCCAAACGAGGAAAATTTTGAAAAAATTATAATTTTTTCACAATTTGAATTGCAATATCTCAAATATGTGCAAACATACTGTACAAATTTTTGATAAGATATATATTTCCATCTGTTAACTTTATTCTGGATCCCCATTTGAAAAACTTTCAATTTTTTTTAACCATTTAGATGTACAAATTTAACATTGATTATCAACATTTTGAGGAGCACTTTGTTTTCCTGCACCACGCCAAGATTGCAAAGGCACATAGGTGTCAGAATGATAGATACCCCCACAAATTACCATATTATAAAAACTACACCCCTTAATGTATTCACTGAGGGTGTCATGAGTATTTTGACATGACAGTTTTTTTCAGGAATTAATGCAATTTAGAGGGGAAAAAAATAAAATTTCATATTTTTGAAATACATCATTTTAAAGGCAGTTTTTTTTAATAGTGCACATGAAAATGAGGATTTACACCCCAAAATGGATGTTTGTCCCATGTTCAGAAACATACCTATTGTGGCCCTAATATTGTCTGTATGCACAATGGGCCCCAAACTGAAAGGATCAGCCAGTGGCTTTTAGAACAGAGATTTGGCTTGAAAGTGTTTTAGGCCCCCTTGCCCAAGTGTGGAGCCCTTGAGTGGCAAAAACGATAAAGAACTGCCACAAATAACCCCATTTTGAAAACTAGACCCTCTTAATAAATTCATCTAGGTGTGTACTGCGTATTTTTAACCCACAGTTTATTAATTAACCTAGGCAAAACGGTGGGAAAGAATTACAATTTTCATTTTTTTAGCAATTGTGTCAATTTAAAAACTGTTTTTTTTGTACAGCACATATATGAATGAAGCTTTTCACCCCAAAATGGATACCTCTGTTTGTCCTGTGTTCAGAGACATAGCCATTGTGGCCCTAATCTACTTACAGGACATATGGTTGGGCCTATAATGGAGGGAACACCCATTGGATTTCAGGGTACAACTGAATAAATTTACGGCCCCATTGTACACTTGTAGAGTCATTGAGTGGCCAAAACGATAAAGAAACCCCAAAAATGACCCCATTTTGAAAACTAGACCCTTTAACCAACTCAACTAGGGGTGTACTGTGTATTTTGACCCCACAGTATTTGAATTAATCTAAGCAAAGGAGAAGGAAAAAAATTGCTTTTTTAAATTTTTTTTAGCAATTGTGTCAATTTAAAAACTGTTTTTCTGTACAGCGCACATATGAATGAAGACTTTCACCCCAAAATGGATACCCCTGTTTGTCCCATGTTCAGAAACATACCGATTGTGGCCCTAATCTACTTACAGGACACATGGCTAGGCCCATAATGGAGGGAACACCCATTCGATTTCAGGGCACAACTGACTAAATTCCAATCCCTCATTGAAAAAAAATTGTCTCCCTAAAAATAAATCCCCCCTCCACACCCTTCTTGGTGTTCCCCAAATCTAACATAAAATTAATAATCTAAACTGTGTGGTTTGGGGGGGGGGGCTGGTTGGGAAGGGCAAATGGGGCAATAAAATCAGGCATCCTTCCTCCAGCCATGCTTTTTGGGGGAGTATTTCGTGACCTCAGCGTCAGAGATGGGGTGTAGGAAGTGGCGCTCTGTAAGGCTTCATAAGCTTGCTGAGGTGCAGAGAAGCGGAACAGGTAAGGATTAAGTGGTTAGGGTTCCAGTTGGCGAGGCCATAGGAACACTTAAGAGAGATAGGCACAAGGCAGTCTAAGCCTCAGGAAGGCATTTTAGCATGTGAACTGGTAGCCACAAGGTAGGAGGATGTTATGAGAAAATGAGTAAGTTAATGAAGGTGTGCAGGATTCCCATAAACTGGGGGAATGATTGTAGACAGAGGAATAGTGGAAAAGCATAAGGAACAGAAGTTAAAGTAAGAAAGTTGCCGTTACAAGATGGCATTTGTTTCCTGTGGTTTAAAGTAAAGACAAAGGAAGGACAGCCTTTCTTCACCATCTGCGGGCACCGCCCTGGCAGTGTCACGGATGATGTATCTTGATACGTGTCTAGTATGTAGCATTCCTGGACCCACCCATCACCATCGTCCAGTCAGGCCATGCCTTCGGTGGCCATTTCAGTGCCAGCCATGGCCCAGCGGCCATTTTAGCATCTGCTGTAACAGTGCCTTCAGCCGCTGCCCAGGCACCATCTTAGCTCCGCAGCAGAAATGAGCTGGCTTCTCATCTTCTATCCTTTCTGATCTCCCCTGCAAACACCTTTCCCCCGATTATCTGCCCTGCAGTCTGTGTTTACTACCCTCAAGTAAATTTTTTTAGCGGGGTTAAATTGCCCACAAATGTAGTTGTTGCTAGACAAATCTTTTCCACTCCACAAGGGGGGAATTGGGAGAGAAAGGGAATCCTTTCATAGTCTGTGTCCCCTTATGACATGAAGCAAGTTCATGCAGAATCTGTGAACAACTATGTGACAATTAACCACCCTACCGTGTCCAGTATGTTTTGATATCCTAACATTGATCATTGCTGTACGTGATAATAGATATATATGCAGTGCAAGAGTGTGATTTTGTCACCTATAGATATATAGAAATAGATAAATGGGTAAATGCTTGATGGTTAATGCAAACCCCTCATCACCCCTCCTCTTCTGAGCTTGCTTTTAGTGAGAGAAAGACTGTGTTTACTCGAAGCTGCAGGCAGCAACAGCCCCCTCCTTGTCTCCCAGCCTCTCAATGTCTCAGAGATAAGAAGCAGAGAGAAGAATGTGAAACTCTACAGATTTCTACTCTGCTTGTGTCAATTGAATAGAAACTTGTAATGAATCCAGTGAATTATACGGTCTTAGAAGGCAGGAAAGATGGGAATTTTAAGGTACATTTTTGCTGTTATTTGTGTAAATGTCAGTTTTGTGATTAGTTGGACACGTGTATACTTGCTAAATTGTGTTACTGTTGCGTATAGGAAAAGCATCACAAACAGTTAAAGGTTGAATGTTAGTGGTAGCGATTGAATGCAAGATGAGGAGAGTTGTAAACTTCTGTAACTTTTTCTTTGGTCAGATCCAATATTTTAAATGCATCTATGTTTGCCAAGTCCCCAAAATTCAATTGCTATAATCTACAGTGTTAAATAGTCACAACGGTCCGTAAACTTACAACATAGTAGCTACATATTGGATGTTAGAAGTTCCCTGTCCTATCAGGAATGTCAGTCAGAGGTTGAAGAAGGAGAGGGGGGGGGGGGTGAAACATCACCAACAACCACGCATTCCAAAGACACCAGCGTTTAACATAGCATATAACAGCTTTAGTAAATAAGGAAGATAATAAGATCTCTACAGTCACTCAGCGAACTTTTTCAAACAATTTGCCAAAAGTAGCACTCATCTGCAATCTCATCTCAGGGCAATAAAATCATGTACTTCATAGCATTATAACACGCACCTCAATGGTCCAGACATCATGCAAGCAATTCTTTAGTCATCACACAGACACACTCACCCCCTCCCCTCTCTCTAAGACCTTCAGTGTGTGTAGAATCATATGGTTCTTAATATTTATGTGATAGAGACAGACTTAACTGCATTGGATGGATGAGAGTTAATGACCAGTGTTCAAGTGGTGATGTGTGTAATGACCGCTCAGAGAAGGATGTCAATTTCAGCAGCATGTTTGTGTTTTTTTTTCTGTCTTTGCATATTTTAGTGTCAGTCTTCACTGAAACTAATTTTATTCAGTCAGAATAATCAGTGATAAACAGTGCCGTCACTGAAATTCCACAGACTGGATGGCTGGTAATGCTTCCCCCCCCCCCCCCCCCCCACAGCATATTACACAGTATACTTCCACTCTGTTGCTTGTGTTGTGCCCTCTTGTGTTAGAAATGCTAACTGCAGCTGAAGAAAAAAAGGTTTTTGCTCAGACTTTGCTTCATAAAATGTCACTTTTACCTGTAGTGCACCCTGCTCATGCCACTCAACGTGCCAGAGTTGCAACACCCCCAGTCCAGCTACCTTGCTACCTCTGGAGAAAGGGGGGTTGTGGGAATAATTACCTGATAGTTTTTTTTTCCCTTTCAGCTTGATACACATAACTATACACTAGCTAATGGCCCAGGAGACATGGGATTCAGTCATGTTGATCAGTCATTAGATAACCCTGATTTTGCACTCTTTGTGGATGGATTGAGGTATGGTCAAGAAGGCAGGTTCTATACAGGTTATGTTGTACTCTCCTTACATGATGTAGTCGAAGCCAAACCTCATGCTCATGAGAACGCGGCTAATGTCTACACAGATTCCCGCTATGCCTATGGCATTGCTCATGAATACAGACCCATCTGGAGAGTGAGGTCATTCTTGATAAAAGCAATTAAAAACAAAAAAGGTGCACCAGCACTGATGGAAGCCCTCTTGCTGCTCGAGAGTGGCCTGAAAATGCAACTAAAGGCCACTGCAAGGATGTCACTAAAGAGGCAACCGTAAATCACCCGGCTAATCAGGCTGTGAAGACAGCCACACAGAAGCCCAGAATTGATCCTTCAGGGATTGGGGCAGTACAGGTACCCCCTCAGATGACACCCCCAGTGGGTTATGACCTGTTGATGCAGTTACAAAAGCAGGCAACCAAAAAGGGGAAAAAGGAACAATGGGAACCAAACCAGCAAGAGGGGCAGAGAGAGACACCTGGAGATAAATGGATGGTATCCAACAAGCCTTGTCTCTCACAGGCCCCTATCCCGTCATGGTTCCTCATCCCACGGAAATACACACCTATCAAAAACAGCTATGACAGATGTGGTTGCTAGTCACTGCCTGCACCAGGATTTAGCGTCACAGTAGTCAAACACACACAGGGCTGCCTGATTTATGCACAGAACAATGTGCGTAGGTCTATATAAGCTGCCATGCAGTGCATGCCTCGTCCTGACTACTTCCAACTGCCAAGGGTGGGCAAGCACAAGTTCGTTCTGGTCTGACTAGACTCGTTCTCAGGGTAGCCAGTCTGGCATACCCACTTACAAATGGCACCACCAAAAACTGATCTCTGAGGTGGTATACAGGTACAGAGTACTGGAGACAACTGAGAGTGATCGAGGTCTTCCCTCCCCCGGAGAAGTGATACGGAAAGTTTTGAGGGTAGAACTGGCCTTTTATGCTCCATACCGTCCACAAAGCAGTGGTAGAGCAGAAAGTTTAAATGGTACCTTAGAAAACACGATCCAGAAGGCCATGGCAGAGCTCAATAGACTATGGACCGAGTGCCCCCCCCCCCCCCCGGTACTATTCTCCGTAAGGTACACACCTGACAGAATAGGCCTCAGCCCTATGAGGTACTTTTTGGGTAGGCCCCAAGGTTAGGATTGTATTTACTGTGATGACTCCAGATGCAGCATGGTAGCTTGACAAATTGTTATTGCTCTGACAAAATACCTAACTAATGTATATTCTCGAGTGTTTACTTCCCTTCTACATGCAGAGATTGAAATGAGGACCCATCACCTGCTCCCTGAAGATTGGGTCTATGTTAAAAAAATTTGTTAAAAAACACTCCCTTGAACCCAAATACGACGGTCCCTATCAAGTGCTACTGACCACAGCCACATCAGTGAAACTAGATGGAATGAGCTCCTGGATTTGTCTTTTTTTTTGCTTTGTTTTTTTTTGGGGGGGGGGGGGGGATTTATGAACCCACTGGAGAGTTTAACACTTGGGAATTTATCCTATGTATATACAAGGGGGTTATGTTCCCTAGTGGACTCAATCTTGTATCGAGCAATAATAAAGTATAGTGCTTAAAGTGATACTTTGGAAATATAATTTCAACACGTCAAACACCAACTGAGCACCCAATATACTCACCATCTTTTACCTCTTAAGTGCTTGATACCTCTGCCCCTAGGCACTGTTGATTGCCTGCTTCCTTATTTAGACCTGAGTGCATATTTTAGGCACTCACTGAACCTTTTCTTCTCAGTAGCGAAGCAGTCGATGGCATTCTTTCTATTGTTGCAACATTGGCTCCGCTGTCTGTGTTAGATCTACTGTATCTGTGTGTATTGTATGTTTGTCTAGGGTACCTACATTCACAATCTTCTACAATTCCAACCATCCATAGTGGATTGCTGAGGTTCCCTGCACACTGTTTATCTGTTAGTGTGTGTCCGTCAGCCCTTACCGTTTTAAATATTGTTAAGAAAATTTATATATTTTAAATTTAACAAATTTTCCCAAGTCTGTACTGTGAAGGACTTTGATATTTAGTTTATAGACTATGATTCTGCCGCAGTGAAAACTAGATTTTATTCTAGAGCCAACAATTTTAGAGATCATTGAATTTACTGGGTTCCAAACCTTATGTAGAAGGGGGCAGAAAATATGGATCAGCGAACCTGGCTGCCACACATTACAACACCGCTCTCAAACATGCATTGGATGAAGCGCCGCCCTCCGTAACCCAAGCAATCTGATATAGACCGCGGCAACCCTGGCTCATGCCTCAAATGCGATTCATCCTGCAGTGTGCTGAACGGCTGTGGAGAAAGTCTCAAAAGCCCGCAGATTTTCTCCACTTTAAATTCATGCTCAGAACATACAACCTTGCCCTCCACCACGCCAAACACGTCTACTTCCCAACTATACACCTCCTCTCGTGAGATCTCTGGACCATTCCTCCAAAATATCACCGACTGTCTGTCTGCTGTCTCTAACACTATGTCCTCCCTTTTTCTCAAACGAAACCTCTCTAAAACTGACCTCCTTGTCATTCCACCTTCTAACCGACCTCCCCTGAACATCTCCATTCCGGTGTCTGGCACCATCCTATTCCCCAGACGGCATGCCCGATCCCTTGGGGTCTCACTGGACTCTGACCTCTCCTTTACCCCCCATATCCAATCTCTGGCCCAAACATGCCACATGCATCTCAGAAATATTGCTAAAATACGTCCGTTCCTAACCACGAACACGCTAAAGACGCTCGTGGTTGCCCTCATCCACTCCCGGCTTGACTACTGCAATTCGCTACTCATTGGCCTCCCCCGCATCAGACTCGCTCCACTCCAATCCATACTAAATGCAGCAGCTAGGCTCATTTTTCTATCCAGTCATTACTCAGACGCCTCTGCATTATGCCAGTCGCTGCATTGGCTGCCCATACACTGCAGAACTAAATTTAAACTCCTCTACCTCACTCACAAAGCTCTGCATGGCATTGCGCCAGCATAGATCATCTCCCTCCTGTCAGTACACCACCCAGCCCGCTCACTCCGATCGGCTAACACTCTCAGACTAAACACCCCTGTGATACGAACCTCACATGCTCGCCTACAGGACTTCACCAGAGCAGCACCCATCCTCTGGAACGCTCTACCCCAAGGCATCCGGACAATTCCCGATGCACGAAATTTCAGATGTGCCTTAAAAACGCACCTCTTTAGGGAAGCATACCAAATCTCCTGACCTGGTGCCCCACCCCGTTTGCCTTTTAATAATTGATCTGCACATGAAATTCCCTATTGCCTGTTTTCTCCATGCCTTTCTCCTCCCCCCCCCCTTGCACCTCCTGCACTTCCCCCAACCCATTTGTGTCAAACCCAATGTACCTCACATTGTAATTGTTGTATTGTTTTGCATTTATCCATGCCTGAAAGCGCTGCGGAATAAGTTGGCGCTATACAAATAAAGATTTATTATTATTATTTTAATTCACCTCTCTCTTCTTCTCACTGTCCCATAACCCTAAAAGACTCTTTGACACTTTCCACTGCCTTCTCAGCCCAAAACTGCAGTCTCCCATGACCGATCTCAGTGCTGTAGAAATGGCTGCTTATTTCAAAAAGAAAATTGATGACATCCGGCAGGAAATAACCTCCCAATCCCAGACTACCCCCGACCCTAGTCTCGTCAGTACTGTATCTAGCTCCTGTTCACTCTCTGTACTTGGACCAATGACAGAGGAAGAAGTCTCCAGACTGCTTTTCTCTACTCGCCCCACCACCTGCGCTAGTGACCCTCTTCCCTCATACCTCCTGCGGTCCCTCTACCTGATGATCATTTCCCACCTCACCACTATATTCAATTTTTCTCAGACCTCTGGCATTTTCCTCTCCTCATTCAAACACACTATCATATCCCCGCTGCTAAAGAAACCGACTCAACTCGACCAATGCTGCCAACTATCGACCCATCTCAAACCTCCTCTTCATCTCCAAACTACTAGAACCCCTTGTTTACTCTCGGCTTATAAGCTATCTCTCAGAAAACTCTCTTTTTGACCCTCTGCAGTCCGGCTTCCACCCCTTACACTCGACAGAAACTGCCCTGACTAAAGTGTCAAATGAACTCCTGACTGCCAAATCGAGGGGCGATTGCTCCCTACTGATCCTCCTCGACCTCTCTGCAGCATTCAACATTGTTGACCACAAACTTCTCCTCAGTATGCTTTGCTCCTTTGGACTAAAGGACACTGCCCTCTCCTGGTTCTCCTCCTACCTATCCGACCGCTCCTTCAGTGTCTGCTTTGCTGGCTCTACCTCCCCTCCTCTTGCCCTTGCGGTTAGGGTCCCCCAGGTCTCGGTCCTCAGCCCCCTCCTCTTCTCCATCTACACAGTCCCCATTGGACAGAAGGAGATTTGGTCTTCAGTACCATCTCTATGCTGATGATACCCAGCTATACACCTCTTCTCGTGACATCACAGCAACATTCCTCCAGAACGCCACCGACTGTCTGTCTGTCTCTAACACTATGTCCTCTCTCTACCTAAAACTAAACCTCTCAAAAACTGACCTACTGGTGTTTCTGCCCTCTACTAACCGAACTCATCCTGACATCTCCATCTCAGTGTGTGGCACCACCATAACTCCCAGACAGCACACCCGCTGCCTTGGGGTCATATTCAACTCCAATCTCTCCTTCACCCCCTACATCCAATCTCTCGCCTGAACCTGTCAGCTGCTCCTCAAGAACATCGCTAGAATATGTCCTTTTCTCACCGTAGACATGCTAAAAACGCTCACTGTTGCCCTCATCCTCTCCCGACTCGATTATTGCAACTCGCAGCTGATAGGCCTCCCCTGCTCCAGACTCTACCCCCTCCAATCCATCCTGAATGCAGCAGCCAGGCTCATCTTCCTGTTCACCCGCTACTCGGACACCTCTGCCCTGTGCCAGTCACTGCACTGACTGCCCGTCAAATACAGAATACAATTTAAACTCAATAACCCTCATCCACAAAGCGCTCCGCAGCACTGCCCCGCCGTACATTACTTCCCTCATCTCAATTCACCACCCTGCCAGCGCCCTACGTTCTGCTAATGAAATCAGACTGCGTGCCCCTTTAATTTGAACCTCTCACTCCCGCCTCCAAGACTTACACTACCAAAAAATGTCTGGGCAATCACTGACACATTAAACTTCAGGCATGCTCGAAAAACGCACCTCTTCAGAGAGGCATACCATATCCCCTAAACCAAACCCTTCTGAACTCTGCCTAATAACATGCTCCCTGTCCCACAGACTGCAATCCCTGCTAGCTATAATCAACTGGCACCTGCAGTCATCCCGATTTCGCCACTATACCGCCTGACCATTGTCTGTGTGTATAGCATCCCTCACTCTCCACCCCGCCATACCATGCCCATTATCTGTACTATGTATGCTCGTTGGAGCAGGACCCTCACCCCTACTTTGTCCATCAATTTAATACTTTATGTAACCGCTATCTTGTGTTATTTCCCCCGTATTGTAAGCGCTGCAGAATATGTTGGCGCTATATAAATAAAGATTATTATTACTTCTCTAAGGCTATGTCTCACTTTAAGCAGCTCTGAGTGCAGGATTGTGGTGGGGTTTACACTTAGGGTGAGTTCCAAATCTTCTATATATGTACGAAGGGACTGAAGGTTCCTCTCTTTTTTTTAAAATTGGGATCCCAGCTGTATCCTAGTTCCTCTAATCACCAATTTGTGGGCGTTCCAAATAATAAAGGGGTCTATGTCAGGGGTATCGTTTAGTGAGAAGTATTCCCTGATGGCTGACTGGATTTTTTTCCCTATCTTTGGGGAGTTTAATCAATAAAGTATTGTTTCGCCACATTCTGCTGGGGGAAAAATTGGGAGAGAAGGCAGGAACATTGGAGCATGGTCTGACCAAGAGTACGTCCCTATCGAGGCTTTTGGGATCTTGGGAAGTAGAAAGAAATCTGTCAGGAACATATCTATCCTAGAAAATGTCTTATATCTAGAAGAGTAGAAGGAATATTGTTTGAGTTGACATTTATACACCTGAACATATATTGCCTTGGCTTTGGTAAGCCAAGGAGTTTATGTCCTTGGCTTTGCAAAGCCAAGGAGAGAGGGAGGGAGCCCTTGATCTGTTCTGGCTGCTTGTATCTATTGCAGAGTCAGCTATGATATTAAATTCCCCCCACATTATTAACTGGCATCTTAATACAATTTTGGTGATTCTCATAATCTTATTCATTATTTAGCAGGAATTTGGTGCATTAACGTTGACTAAGGTTAGGTCATTCCATTAATTTTGCAAACCAAACGATGTATCTACCCCCTATGTCTATTACTGATTCAAACAAGTCAAAGTCCAGTGTGTCTTTAACTGCCATAACATCTGCTTTTTTTCTTGCTTGTGATGGTTGAGACGATGAGGGGGAACCTAGAATGGGAAATCCCAGGCCCCTTCCCCTCCACCCAGTGAGTCATCAGGTATGGATGCTATAGCCTCTTTGCATAGGGAGTGTCTTTTGAATGAGGAGTTAAGGCATTTATTAATAGAATTATTATGGCAATTGCAACTCTTCTGGTATAACGTTTGAAACCTTCCTCTTATCTGCTGTCTTTTTATGAGGATTTGGATCTCTGCATAGACCTACACAGAACAGTGCAGGACTTTAAAAAAAAAGAAGCAGGAAGATATAACCAATCTACCGGCAACTTCCCACTTCTTTTTTTAAAATTCCTGCACTGCTTTGTTTACAGGTTGCCACGGAGACCATCGGCTTGTCAGAAGCCGGACGATGGTCCCTGCTGGTCCCTCAGCATAGCAGAGTATTAGAATAATAATAATTTTAAAAAGTATTATGCAAGTCCCTTAAAGGGACAAAAATTTTAAAAAAGTTAAAAAATAAATAAATAAAAATGCCAGATCCCCACCTTTCTCCCTTTACTTTGTAAAAAATTAAAAACAAAATTGCACGTGGTATCCCTGTGTTCATAATGACCCAGAGAAGGGAGTTAGTACATTATTTAACACTTTAATGACGCGGCCCTTTTTTTTCCCTTCCCCCTTCCTTTTAAAACAGTTTGGGTAAGAATACAAGGAAAGACATATTGTAGGCATTTACTATGGGCTGTCTGGACAAGCAGAAGATATGGATGGACGTTTTCTATATCCGATGGCAAAATTCTCAAAAAATTCCCGACATAGTGATCATGGAAAATTTTAACTATCCAGACATTTGGTGGGAATCTCCTCCAGGAAAAAGTAATGGGTCCAACAAATTTTTATCCACTCTTGCTGACAATTTTATCTTCCAAAAGGTAAAAGATAAAACAAGGGGATCTGCTATCTTGAACCTAATTCTTACCAACAAGAAGGAAATGGTTAAGGAAATACGGGGGGATGAGACCTTAGGAGGCAGTAATAATGCTATTCTTGAATTTTAGATAAGAGGAGGAAGACCTAAGAAGACTCAAATGTCAATGTTACTTTTCTGAAAGGCAGATTATAATGAACTCAGAAAAAAGGTAGGATTGATTCAATGGCTGAATGTTTTTAAGGACAGAAATCTCGAAGAAGGATGGGAATATTGAGAAATGAGATTCTCAAAATATAATTATTAACAATCCCTAAAAGAAGAAAGAATGGGAAGCATTTAAAGAGACCAGAATGGATGAACACAGAACTTATATAGGTACAAGCCAAAAAAAAAAGGAAAATATGTTTAGCAACTGGAAAGAGGGGGGAATATTTAAAGAACAATATAATGCAGTCTGCAGAAACTGTAGGGCAAGTGTCAGAAAAGCGAAAGCTAATATTTAATTGAGGCTTACAAGGGATTTCGATTGTATATGAGAAGCAAAAGAACACCCCCCCCCCCCTCCCTTCCCCAGCATAGTTACATTCAGATCAGGCAAAATGGGAAAACCCTCTAAACTTTCAAACCCAGAGAACAACAGGGACACCTAGAAAATCTCAGGAAACCGAAAAAATAACTAAAAAATTATCTACTGAAAATTCACAAACCAATAAGTCTAGACGAGTCCCTTTTAAAGAGGAAAAGAAAATGCCTATGGCCTCATCCATAGATTCAGAAAGTGACCTAGAAGAGGATCCACAAATAACCAATGATGCAGACTTAAAGGATTATATTAGAGCACTACCGACAAAGAACTGTATTAAAGATCTTTTCAAGGAGTTTACACAGACCATGAAAGAAGAAATAATGGAGCTCAGAAAGGATGTTAAAGAGATCTACACCAGAGTTCACACTCTTGAAGATTCCTGTATTAAAATAATTAACCACTCTGAAAAGATGAAGGAAATCCTAATACATAACCATAAGGAACTGTACCACCAAAAAGTACATATTGATGACATGGAAATTCGCTGCAGGCGCAACAACCGGGTTCGAGGGATTCCCGAGTCTGTCCCAGATAAATCAATATCAACCACCTTAACCCAGATCTTCAATAATCTTCTGAACAGAGAAGAAAATACGGACCTGGGTTTGGAGAGAACTCACAGAGTATTCAGACCAAGATCATCCAGTACAGATAGACCAAGAGATATTCGTTGCTGTTTCCAGAGCTTCAAAATAAAATAGGAAATTCTCCATAAAGCCAGACTTTTGAAAAGGATTGAATATGATGATAAAGAAATTCAAATCTTCCAGGATCTCTCAAAGCTTACACTTGATTTACGAAGACAACTCCAACCTCTCACGCGAGTTCTGAGAGAAAAATAAATTCCATACAAGTGGCTTTTTCCCTTTGGTTTGGCTATATCAAGCTACAATAGAACCTGGACTATTCAAACACCAGAAAACTTACCTTTGGTCCTGAGCAAATTGGATCTCTTGCATATTCAAATCCCAGATTGGACAACCGCAGAGGACTCAATATCCTTGGCTGCTCTTCCAAAGTCAGAAAACTGGACTCAAGTCACACAAAATAAACCAAAAAAAGTGAGAAGATTGGATCCTGATCCAAGAAGACGATATACATCAGAAAATACCTAAGGTCCTTTGTCATCCCACATTACTCAAACTGCCACTTGAAAGCTAATGCTAGCGCCTTAGCGGCATTAAAACAAAAGTGCCTGTTTCTTGTGTTTAACAATTTTTACTTCACAGGTTGAGGCTATGCTGGGAGGTCTTCTATGACTTGCCCTACTCGACACAATACTGTTAATTACTGTTTAATAGCATTGCGATCTATCTTGATCCCTTTCACTTAAGTACGCCCCCCACCCGCGAATACTGATTCTTGCTTTTGAATCTGGTCTGGAGTGGACGACGTCCTGAGTCTCATGTCCAGCTGCAAAACACCAGAGATTATTGTTCACTCTTAATTATACAATGTTATTGATTTCTGTTTATGTTATTGTTTACCATGTAAGTACAATTTTGGACAATTCTGCTGATTCTATGCATATGGGAAACAATCTTAAATACCAATATAAATTGCAAATGTACAGATAGCCTCATTTAATGTTAGAGGTATTAATGTCCCTCAAAAAAGAGCTCGGATACTCCATTACCTTGAGACAAAATAAATTGATATTGCTTTCCTGCAGGAAACACATTTTAAAAAAAGCTACACACCTTTAACAAAAAATAGAACTTTCACAAGATGGTACAATGCATCCTCTCCCCTCAAGAGACATAGAGGTGTAGCAATTATGAGTAAAACAATTCTTTTTCAGCTTATAAATGTAAAATCAGACACGGGTCGGTACATTTTCCTAAAAGCTGTAATATATGAGAAAACCTTTACTTTGTAAACATATATGCTCCAAACACAAAACCAGGTAAATTTTTTCTCCTCCATATTTGACCAATTAGAAAATTTCAAAGAGGGTCACCTAATTTTGGGTGGAGACTTTAATGTACCCTTACAACCCTCTTAAGATACCTCAAACAGTGCATCCTCAATACCTTTCTTAAAACTCAAAAAAATCTGAAGTTTTTTCTCAGAGATGCATCTGGTTGATTTTTGGAGAATCTCCAATCCTGCTGCTAAGGAGTATTCTTTTTATTCCACAGTGCACAAAAAATACTTTAGGATCCTTGATTGGGTCGGTGACCAAGGCTGTATATGACTATCTTATACTCGGATCATGAACTCTCCCCCAAGAAAAGATGTCCCATCAATTGGAAATTAAACGATAGCCTTCTTAAAAAAGGAGGATATTGAAACCATTAAACAAAGCATCCAAGCATATTTTAGAGAAAATGAAATCCATGCGACAAACCCAGCACTTATGTGGGAAGCCCATAAAGCAGTCATTAGAGGCCTACTGATTCAAATTGGCTCCAGAAGGAAAAAGGAGAGAGAGAAAGAAATGATCACCCGCAAATAAAAACTTTAGAACTCTGTCACAAAAAAAAACAAAACAATTTACCAGTAGTAGAGAAAGAACTTTTTGATCTTTGTACTCGGCTAAAAGAACTCCTCAATCTAAAAATGGAAAAATACTAGAGATGAGCGAACGAACTCGTAATGAGTACTTACGCACCCGAGTACCCCCATTTTCGAGTACTTCAGTACTCGCGCGTAAAGATTCGGGGGGGGCGGGGAGAGGGACGGCGGTGCGGGGGGTAGCAGCGGGGAACAGGGGGGAGCCCTCTCTCTCTCCCTCTCCCCACCACTCCCCGCCGCAACCCCCCGCGCCGCCACGGCACCCCCCGAATTTTTTCGCCCGAGTACGGAAGTACTCGAAAATCGCAGTATTCGGGCGAAAAAGGGGCGGGGCCGAGCACGTTCGCTCATCTCTAAAAAATACCTTTTTTACACAAGATTTAAACATTACCCCTTCTCAGACAAATGTGGTAAAGGTCTCGCTGCCTTAATCAAAAAATAAAACTTTAAAACTTTTATCACCAAAGTCAAAGATAAAAACGAACGCTTACATTACAAAACAGAGGAAATAGCAAAGATATTCAGTTCCTACTACTCAGATCTATACAATTTAGATAGGCAAGGCAACACTAAATCCAATAAATCTGTCGCAATTCAAAAAATCTTAGACTCCATTTCTCTCCCACAGATCTCAGAACCCCAAAAATTATCTCTAGCCAATCCAATCAGCTTGACTGAAATTGAAAACGCTATTAATTCACTCCCAAATGGTAAAAGCCCAGGCCCAGATGGATTTAGCTCTGTATATTATAAAACATACAAAGAAGTCCTATTCCCACAACTTCAGCACTACTTCAATCAGATTAGCAATACAAATCACTTTTTAAAGGATCCACTAACTGCCCATATATCTCTTATTCCTAAAAAGGAAAGAGACTCATCCCTCTGCAGTAGCTACAGAGCTATTTCATTAATCAATAATATTAAACTCTATGCAAAATTCCTCGCTAATAGAATCAAGACTCTATTACCTAACCTAATTAATGCAGAACAAGTAGGTTTTATACCTCATTGAGAAGCCAAAGACAACACAATCAGAATACTCAACATAATCCATTACGCTAAACGTACAAAAACTCCACTGGCCCTGCTCACAACAGATGCAGAAAAAGCATTCGACAGGGTAAGCTGGCTTTTTCTCAAAATGACCTTAAAAAATTTAATTTCTCGGATATCTTTATCAATAAGATTATGACCTTATACAAGGAACCCTCAGCGAAAATCAAAATCAATGGAGAACTCTCTCCCTATTTAATATAAACAACGGCACAAGACAAGGATTCCCTCTCTCCCCACTACTATTCATCCTCTCAATGGAAGTTTTCTCTGAAAGAATTAGGCAGAATAAACTCATAAGGGGCTTAATATGTGGACAGAAAGAACATAAAACAGCATCCTTTGCAGATGATATGCTCCTTATTCTCACTAACTCCCACAAATCTCTCAAAACCCTATTAGAAGAATTTGAAAGTTTTAGCCAATCTTCAACTTCAAACTAAATTTTACTAAATCTGAACCTATCAATATAAACATAGACAAGACAACATGGTCATCTCTAACCAAATCACCCCCTTTTAAAAACACTCATGTTTACATTGCATATCTTGGGACAAAAGTATACCCCAATATATCTAACTTATATGACCTGAATTACGTTCCCATTCTAGGAAAAATAGAAAGAGACTTAAACGCATGGAAATCCTTGCAAAATGTCATGGTTGGGCAAGAAAAACCTAATAAAAATGGTAATCCTCCCGAAAATCCTCTACCTCCTACAAGTACTACCTATAGATATCCTGCAAAAATTTTTCAATAAATTGAAAAGCTTGATCATTAAATTTATTTGCCAAAACAAAGAGCCCAGAGTAAAGTATATAACTCAAATCAAGCATAGGCAACTTGGAGGTATCGAAACTTATAAAAATGCAGTTCATCTCAACCGAATAATTGACCTAACTCATGCTCCAAAAGACAAATTATGGGTTGATCTAGAACTACAGTCTTTAATGACAAAATTTCAACATCTGGTCTGGACCACCCCTTACAATAAACCCAATCTTAAAGAGACCAGAAATCCAACAACAACCCAGTCACTTAAAATATGGCAGAAATTCAACAAAAAAACTAAGATTAATCCCAAATATTAGTGGATATACACCCTTCCTAAACCTAATACCCAACAAATTTAAGCTTATTAAAAATTTGCTATCAAGTATCCCCAATATCACCTCCACTTGCTCTCTGGAGTTATATGAAAATAATATATTTCTTTCCCAAAATATGTTTAAAAATAAACTAGGGGAAAAGTGATATGGAAAAGGATCTAGGGGTATTAGTGGATAATAGACTAAACTGGAGTAACCAATGCCAGTCAGCTGCTGCAAAGGCAAATAAAGTCTTGGGGTGCATTAAAAGAGGTATAGGGGCGAAGGACGAGAACATTATCCTTCCATTATATAAGGCACTTGTCAGGCCTCACATGGAATACTGCGTACAATTCTGGACACCGGTGCTCAGGAAAGATGTCACAGTGCTTGAAGGGGTTCAAAGAAGGGCAACTAAACTAATACATGGAATGACGGGACTGGAATACCCAGAGAGGCTGTCCAAATTGGGACTATTTACTCTAGAAAAAAGAAGGTTAAGAGGCGACCAAATAACCATGTATAAGTACATGAGGGGACAACACATGGATCTCTCCCGCGATCTGTTTACACCCAGGACCACGACGGTAACAAGAGGACATCCGCTACGATTAGAGGAAAGTAGGTTTCATCACCAACATAGAAAGGGGTTCTTTACTGTAAGAGCAGTTAGACTGTGGAACTCTCTACCGGAGGAAGTGGTGATGGCAAAATCGATAGAGGAGTTTAAAAGGGGACTTGATGTCTTTCTGGAGAAGAAGTCTATTACAGGATATAAATATTAGGTTAAGGGTCAATCCTGGTATACAGGCAGGTAGGAAATATTAGGGGTTGATCCAGGGAACAGTCTGATTGCCACTAGGGAGTCGGGAAGGAATTTTTCCCCCAAAAGGGCTAATTGGCTTCTGGCCCTGGGGTTTTTTGCCTTCCTCTGGATCAACACAGTAGGATAGACAGGCTGGACTAGATGGACAATGTCTTCATTCGGCCTTACATACTATGTTACTATGTTACTATGTTAGGACTCCCTCATCTTAGCGACAAAGACTTTCATAATATTAAGGATTCAATCTCCCTATACCAAGCAGATATACGTAATACTAACCATGACTTACTTTTTCATAAATTAATGTGGCAAGATTATTGCACTAAGAGGAAGATATCTAGAATTTACCAAACCCTTCTGTACAACAAAGAGGGAAATTTTGCTACCTGACTACATTCAGCATATATATACTTTCTATTACAATTTAAATATTGTATGCTATTTGGCTAATTAAACAGAATTGTCCCCTTTTAATTTGTTATTCTAATAATGCTCTGCATGTTTGCAGAGAAACTGTTTCTTATTTTTCTTTCCCACATGCTTCCCGGGTTTCAATCCGGATAGGCAGATTTCCCTTTTTTCTTTCTGTACCCACCCCAAAATTTATACATAAAGAATTTATACAAAAAAAAGAAAAGCAAAAAAAAGAAAAATATGCTTTAGGGTGTTTACAAGATGAAAATGGTGAATTGGTTATAAATGATTTTGAGAAGGCCAAACCTTTAAATTCCAACTTTGTATCTGTTGTATCAACTAATTTTCCCTGAGCTATTGAAGGAATAAAAGAATGCAGGCTATCTATAAGCATAGATGGTGAGAGAACACTTAGCTAACCTAAATTAATGCAAGTCCCCAGGTCCAGATGAATTACTTCCTAGGGTACTGAAAAAAGCAGCAGAGGTAATTGGTGAAAATTCATAGAGAACAGGAAAAGTCACAGAAGACTGAAGAAGGGCAAATGTTGCCCCTATCTTCAAGAAAGGGGAGGAGGTAAGCCCAGGGAACTACAGGCCTGTGAGATTGACTTCTATAGCGAGAAAAACCTTTAAACAAATTATTAAATATCATATATACAAGTGCATGGATTAGAATGGAGTAATTAACCAGAGGCAGCATTGTTTTGTAACAAGTCATGCTAGACAAATCTAATTTTCTTCTATAAGAGAATCACTGACTGGGTTGATCTGGGAAATGCAGTAGAAATAGTATATCTTGACTTTAGTAAAGCATTCGACAAAGGATCTCATACCATCCTTATTGATCAAATATGGGATTACCAAGGCAACTTAAGTGGATTCACAACTGGCTGAGTGATTGTACTCAAAGAGTGGTCATAAATGCATACAAATCCAAGTGGAAGTTGTCCAACATTTTTATAAATCTAGAGGAGGGAATTGAGGGAAAACATATTAAGTTTGCCAAAGACACAAAGCTAGGAGGGATAGCTAGCACTAGAGAAGAGAGGGAGAGGATTAAAAAAAAATGTCCAAGCTGGAATAGTCAGAGGCGACTAACGGATTGGTATTTAACAAGGAGAAATGCAGTCTTATATCTGGTCAAGAAAATGGGGGGGGGGGACATACATTATCGGAGGAATTGAACTAAGCGGCAGTACATGGGACTTAGGTATAGCAAAAGGTCACAAACTGAACATAAGTGATGCAGCAGCAACAAAGGCAAACACAATTCTGGGATGTATTAAAAGAAGCATAGAGTCTAGATCACGTGAGGTAATAATCCTCCACTACTTTTTCTTAGTCAGACCTCATCTGGAATACTGTGTCCAGTTCTGGGCATCCCAACTTAAAAAAAGACTGATGGACTGGAGCAAGTTCAGACAAGAGTTACCAGGATGGTGAGCGGTCTGCAATCCATGTCCTATGAGGAGCGGTTAAAGGATCTGGGAATGTTTAACTTGCAAAAAAGAAGTCTGAAAGGAGATTTTAATAGCTGTCTACAAATATCTGAAGGGCTGTAACAATTCAGATGTATCATCCTTATTCTCATTTGCACAGTCTAGAATGGGATGAAACAAAGGGAGGAGACACAGATTAGATGTTAGGAAAAAAAAACCACACCTTTGTTCCACTCATTGATCACCATCACTGCCAAAGGAAGTGTTGCAATAGAAGTCTTAGAATGATTTAGTGAATCCTGAGTGGGCAGGGGGTTGGACTAGATGATCCTGGAGGTCCCTTCCAACTCTACGATTTTATGATTTTCAGGACACGTTCTACATATTGTTAGTGGTCATAATAGGGTTTATATATTATGCTTCTTTTCCTTTCTTTCTGTTGAGCAAAAGTTACATTTTATCTGTTATAGAGGCAGTTGTTTGTTCTGCGATTTTTGTAAAAAAATAATTCTAGTGTGGATTCACAGCACAATTTTTATGCCATGTATGAAAGTAACCTTTGGACTAAGGCACACGATCGTAATGCAAGTTACTTTTATTGGACAGCATATAAAACACCAAACTGTGTGCTGTCCGATCTACACAAACTCTGCACTTTCATACCCTATTCTTATCCACGAAAAAGGACAAAAATACAACATGTCAAGAGTCTTTTCACATGGACTATTGTTGTGTGTGAAAGATCGTGCATGTAAAAGAGCCCCATAGGCTATAATGGGGCTGTGTTGTTGTACATTGAATACATAGACAGCACACAGCTCGAAAACAAATTTATGCTCTTTCAGCCTTAGGGTACATGGACGTTTAAAAGGTTGTGTCCGAAATTCTCAGGCACAGCTTGGCATGGACAGCACACAGACATCCCATCTACGTATGGGACACTGCCCATTGACATGTACTATTTTTGTTCAAGAATTAAGCAAAACAGGATACGCTGGCATTTATTTTCCTTTTACTCAGACTAATTTGTCCCAAGTAAAAAAAGCCCATCCATTCAAATAAATGGGTGCGATTTCTGTCCGATATTTGGACTGATTTTTCATTCTGATAATCAGATGGAAAAAAATGTCGGGGTGCACCTACCCTCTAAGGCATCACACAGCATTTTTTGGAAATGCACTTGCAGTTTTTAACCCATTTCAGGCTTTGTCTCAGAAAAGTGCATTAAAAATAATGAAAATTATAAGAAAGATTTCTACTTCTCCTTCTCAGATTCACTTCTGGCTTTGGCTCAAATAACTGCGTGGAAAAAAAGCCACCCATAGAGAGACAAAATCACATTGTAATCAGCGCCCTTATTTATACACCAATATAGAAATTATTATTAATAGGTAAAAGACAATTGGACTCACCTGGTGCTCAGCAGGGTCACCGGCTAAAGATAAGAGGGACTCCCTGCTGGCATCTGAAATCCCGGGAGGCTTTTAATCAATCCAGTCCTTCAGACCCACAGATGATCCATGGTGCATGGAGAGCAGCAAAAATAGGAATACCCTAGATTTAAGGAAAAATGGAAATATAGAGAAAGAAAATTTGTGCTGTGCTGAAGCTACACTGAAACATTGGCAAATGTGACAATGATCATCCAATAATAAATGTATGCAGGGGTTTCTCTCATAAAAGAGGCATAGGTTTCTCCATCCAGAAAATCCAACTGGAAAACCACTGGCAATAATGAAAGGATCTTTTTTATTCTTGCAAGATGCAAACAAATATAAAATACAAAAATAGATATAGTGTGATGCATTTCAGTGTATAACAAACGCCTTTCTAAAGCATAAGGAACAGTTAATACAACTGACATATATAATAATAGATATCAACTGATTTACCTTTTCCAGTTGTGTCTGAGAAGCTGCCCCTGGAGCTGGGTACTGTGCTTACGTCATACTAGCATTTCCTTCCCACGTGTCCATAGACCGCAAATTGCATCAGTGCCAATGTTTCACTGTAGCTTCAGCACAGCGCAAGCACAATAAGGATTTTCTATTTCTATATACCCCCTTAGGGAGAGAAATTTTGATTCTCCCAGGGAAATGATGTTCAAGGCTATCATATTCAGTAGATAGGGAGCCCTTGAACCCTGTCTGTTTATATGAGCCACAGTGATATGGTTGTCTGACATGACTTACGGTTTCCTTTTGGTGGCGTTGACAACTGGCCCAAGGAGATGTAGTGCTGATGTTTCTCCCAAGCGCTCTAAAAAACAAACTGCCATACGTGAGGCCTCCAAACCTGTATGGTGGCTCTATGATATATTTTCAGGTAAAAAGCACCGATCTGATGTGCAAGTTTATAGTTTTACCTGTAATATTTGGTCCACCACTACACCCAGCACAATACTGGTTACCTAAATTTGAAGGTGTAATGGTGGATACAAATAATAAGACACATAAAATATACACCTGTGAAAAGACCTTAGATGGTGTAGTTTGTGGTCAGGGGACAGCACAATATGAGCTATGTTTGCTACAACATTCAGTCAGTATATGTGACTGAACGGTGTTGCCAATTACTAATCACATGATGATAAAAATAGGAGCACAATATATTTGTATGGTAACGAATCAGAAAAACGCCACCTCTATGTACAATTTGACTACACCCTTCTGAAAAAGTTGACAGAATGTGTCCTTGTTATACTGGTTTGCAGAAGTATATACTTTCCACCCTGATGCTGAAATAACGTTAAGATATTATTGGCATCCAGACGTATTACCGATGTCTAATATAACAATATCACTTCTGAAGATAATTAACGTTATGAGAAACACTGAGTACATGAAAAAGCATTTAGAAGTCATTAATCTTACATTAGTATCACCACCATGCAAGACGGGACAAATGATGTAGCAGCTACAGAGAACCGAGGGGCCACCCTTTTTCTCTCAAGCGTCAGTAGCATAGCTGCCTTCGGTATGGTGAGTCTTTCCATGGATCAGCTGGGCCATCATGGGGTACAGGGATCGTGGTAGGCAAGTTCTGCTGACTGTTCGCCATACGCCGTCCTGTTCTACTGCTCCCATATTAGTCCATTTATCTTTTTCTTCTTTGGTGGCTTGTGACTGTAATGTCTTTAGTACATCAATGTCCAAAGGTTTATCAATGTGCAAAGAATAGTCTCTGACTTGTGCGGTCAGCATCGTCTTCTCTTCTTTCTTCCACAGCTCGAGGGCCGTTGCCATTGCTGTGAAGTCTGCTAAGGCATTGCCTTTTGCTTCTCCAGTGTCGGCTTTGGTATGAGCTCTCACCTTTAGGATTGCTACTTTGTCTGGTAGGAGTAGGGCTTTCATGAGGTTCTGTACTGCTACACCATTCTTAATGGGTTGTCCTACAGAAGTTAAAAATGGTCTGGCCTTCCATATTAGGCCGTAATCATGAGCTATGCCAAATGCATACCTGGCATCAGTATAAACATTTGCCATCTTACCTTCTGCCACTCTACATGCCTCAGTGAGGGCCTTCAGTGCCCTTTCCTGTGCTAAGACATGCAGAGGCAGAGCTTCTGCTTTTAGGACATCATGTTGTGTGACTACTGCATACCCGGTATGGAATCGGTCATCCTCACCTTAATACCGTGAACCATCTACAAAAAGCTCAAAATGTGCATTGTCAATAGGCGTTTCAGCAACTGATTCAAAACCTGCAGTTTCTTGCTTCATCAATTCTAGACAATCATGTTGGTGTTCTGCATCAGAATCATGCTGTAAAGAATTTAAAAATAACTGATCTGCAGTACCCAGATCCCCCAGTGGTAGACAAAATCATATTTAGGCCCAAGACCTTCACATATACAAAATAAAATCATATTCAGGCTTGAAACCTTCACAGTGGCATCTGTTGTTAGGATTAACTGATTTTGCAGCATTTAACGAAACTTCCCTACCGAGGCTCTCGAACTGGAATCATCAAGCTAGCTTCTTTGTTCTTACTAACAAAATTATCTGCAGGTCTAAAGAGCTCTCCTCACCATTCCACTTTGAAAGGATATCATGATAAAGCAAATGGGCACAAGCCCAAAGTATAGCTGGAATAAACATATTTAGCTGCCCCTACACAGGCATACTCTTCTTATGATCAGCCACGAATTCTATTAAATTCGAGAGGTAGACTATATAATAAATAGTATTAGAAAAAATGTATGTCACCGCGCTGCAAGGTACTTAGTATTATACAAAGAACACTTTTCCTTTAGTATTGCACATAAAGGCTAGTGATGGTAAAGGAAAAGTGTTCTTTGTATAATACTAAGTACCTTGCAGCACGGTGACATACATTTTTTCTAATACTATTTATTATATATTTCTGTATGAGGGTACCCTATACCAGGGAACCCTTATTAATGTCCTGCAGCTCTCCAACTAATACGTGGATTGGGTACTTTTGGATCCCCAGTGAAGTGGAGTGGTTTGAAACCTTGTGGCGCAGTCCTATCTTATACATCCGAGAGGTAGACTATAGTCTCTTGTTTTCTTCCAAAGGACAGGGTCTAAAAGAATTGCAAGACAGACACGATGTCATAGGAGTAAGCAATTTTCCTCTGGTTTACTTTCCATCCTACTTAATATGATTAAAATAAAAAAAATGGGGAGTTTGTGATAATCAAGAAATTATTCAAATACAGGAGAAAACAGTGTTGGATTCCCTAATCTCCATCTCCAATTTTACAATTATCAGAGAAATTTAATTTTGAAAAAAAAATGTCATTTTTTCACATTTTCAGCTACAATATATCAAAGATGTGCAATCATACTGTATGAATTTTGATAAGATATATATTTCCATCTGTTTACTTTATTCTGGAACCACAGTGGAAAAACTTTAGTTTTTTAAACCATTTAGGAGATGTACAAATTTAACATTCATCATTAACATTTTGAGTAACATTTTGTTCTCGTACACCAAGCTAAGATTGCAAACACTCATAGGTAGCAGAATGATAGATAAACATCTTAATGTATTCACTGAGAGGTGTCATGAGTATTTTGACACCACAGTTTCTTTTCAGGAGTTACATGAAATGTTTTATTTTTTCTCTTCTAAATTGCACTTTTTGCAAATATGTCATTTTAATCCCTTGATTTCTCACATCTCCCAGGCAGTTTACACACCGCGGCCATTCTGAGTCTAGTAAGGAGGCCGAAGCTGGGACCTCAATTTTAAAGGCAGCTGCTGGAGCACGTGACGGACCCGGCTCCCCATTGCTGTGCCCGAGCTGGTGGAGGAACTTGCCATTCAATACAAAATTATGGGTTAGTATATATGAGAGGAGATCTTTCACAAAGAGGTTATGTTTCATGAATGGACTGCCTCTCTGTTTGAGGAAGTGACCAACCGCCATCAGACCCTCCTCATGTGGTATAGAGCTATATAAGGACTCCATATCCATGCTGGGCAACAATACCTCTGATTCAATCACTATTCCTTCAAGTTGTCGTAGGACGTCAGTTGTGTCCCTAACATAAGAGAGTAAGGGACTTAGGATCTTATCGATATAAATCTTACAGTTCTGGGTCTGAGTATCCACACTGGACACTATGGGCCTGCCTTTCAATGGGTCAAGCCCTTTGTGTATTTTAGGGAGGGAGTAGAATGTTGGTATCATCGGGTAGATGGGAAATAGGAAATCAAATTCTGCTTGATTGATCAGTTTCTCTATTTTAGCCTCCTCAAAAGGGATTGCAAGATGTACTAAAAATGACCTGTAGGGTCTGAGGGTAGGGACATATAGGCACGAGCGTCCCCCAGTAGATTATTGCACATCCCGACATAGCCACCTCAGGGCATTATGGCTATGTTACCACCCTTTTACAATAAAAGGACTATTGTTCAGTCCTGGGTATTTGCTCCAGGTTTCTTGTTTTCGAATGGGTATTATTCCCACAAGAAATAGTCTGATCTATTACCTGAAACAGGAACTTAGACTAAGCAATGAGATCTTGTTTCTCGCTCAGCCCATTGAAAGCGGGTACAGTTAGTTTTTCTAAGCCACTGTTATTGGCATTTGCGTAAAAAATATTTTCTTTATTGTCTAGCACTTAGTATTGGCACTTTGACATCGATGAGTAATGGTTTACGGAGGTTCCTGAGGAGTCCATTATGTGGCAGAAACGTGTCGAGCCAGTAACCATTAATTTGAGTTCTGAATTATGCAAGATCTACCATTTTAATTCTTTTGGAATTTTCTTTACCCATCGAGAACTTGTTGATTGGTGCGTTAAAAAAGTTCAAAGTAAGAAGAAAAAAATTATTTTTCCCTATTATGCACTTGGACTTGGTCTCTATCTAGGACCACGTTGTGGTTCACTGCCCGTGTATTCCTACCAGGTCCCCCCTTTTTAGGAAATTCCCATATGCTATCTTGGGGTCTCTCTATACATTCAACAGGAGATAGCCAATTTATTAGATTATCCTATTCACACCTCTAGGCTAAGTGAGCAAAAATGTGATAGGACCAAAAATAGGGAATATCTTCCTTTTTCTCATAGGTTTCGTTTGTCTGCTAGGCCTTCATTGACTCATCTTCCATTTTCCTTGGGGGCCACCCTGCTTCCCAGTCTTTTCGCCATGCGACTCATCTTCCATTTTCTCTGGGGGCCACCCTGCTTCCCAGTTTTTTTCTCCGTGCATGCTCTTGTCTGATGTCTCTGTATTGGGACAGGGTCTCCTTCATCCACAACACTCTGACTGCTCCGCATATCCCAATTATCACCAACTGCAAACTACTACAGGTCTATTTGGCTACGATAGACTGTCCAGGTCAACAAATATCGGGAGAAGATTGGACTCATTAAATTCCAAGGTTGACTCCACAGTATCCAGAGTAAACCAAAACTCAGATGGTGTCTGACTTATAAGATCGCCTGGAGGCCGCTAACATGAAGATAGAAGATCTGGAAAACAAATACAGAAGAGAGAATTTTCAGATCAGGGGCTTACCTGAAAGTATCACGAATGTCCCAAAAGCTGTTTCTGAACTTCTTTAATCTCTTATTCCAGACATCGCGCCTTCCCATATAGAACTGGACAGAGCCCATCAGGCTCTTGCAGCACAGCGTAAAGATGGTCCCCGCGAGATATCATTATGAAACCTCACTACTACGCCATTAAAGAGAAGGTTGTCCAGGCTTCCAGAGCTAGACAATCCATCTCCATCACAGGCTACGAGGTTCAGATTTTCATAGATAGTTTCCCTGGAACGATACAGGTCTGTGAAAAAAAAAACATTCGCTACTGACGGTCCTTCCGAAGATGAATCTCTCCTTCTCCAACTAGACCCCCTGTCAAATGAGCTTCCCCTACCAACTGATGACCGAAGACCAGTCTCACCACTCTGGAAGCCTGCCACCAAACTACATAGAGCTGACTCTCTCTTGAAGTGTTCATCATGTGATAATCATTAACTTTTTATGGTTAGGCATGCCTCATAGGCGTCCTTCCAGTCATTCGTTCTGGTTAGTTGTTCACAGAGGGTTTAATTTTAACTTTTTTTTTCTTTCTCAGCCAGATCTGAAGGTGATATAATTTCACCAAGACCCTGAGGGTAGGTTCTTAATAGTTTCAGGCACACTTAACGGCTCTCAAGTCACATTGGTTAATTATTACACCCCCAACACTAAACAACGCACATTTTTACATAATCTCCTATTCACGTGGCTTCCTCGCTCTGAAGGTCCAATTATTGTGGGTGGGGATTTTAATTTAGCTCTGGACATTTCCCTTGATAAAACAAATTTCGATACATCTAAACTCATTTCCCCCAGCAGCTCTGGCCCCGATCGATTTACTAGGCTTCTGCACTCCTTTAACCTTGTAGACATATGGCAGAATGCACAACCCTTGGAAAGATACTACACTTATTATTCTGTAGCTCATAATTTATATACCAGAATAGATCAGGTCTTTATAGGGACTAGATTTCTGCCTAAAATTGCCGAAGCAAAAATTCTAACATGCCGCTGGTCACACCATTTCATGTATTTTATACCCTTTACAGAACTGGCCAGCTATAAAGTATGGGTGTTATGGCACTCTGACCGCCAGGTGGGGTGCCCTGAACTTACCACACTCCACTGTCCCTGTTTAATTGCCTCGACCCTGGCTAACCCCAGGCGGACAACTGGACGGCGGTCCCTACCCTGGCTAGGGACCTGGCGACTGCACGAGATGAAGCTAACTAACGGGGAACAGAGTATCGACAAGGAAAGGCAGATAGAGTGACCAAACAGAAAATACAGAGCACAAGGCAAAGCTGGAAGAGGAAGCTGATGAGCAAACTAGGGTACTGACTGAGAGAACTGCAGACAGGACTTACTAGGAGCTGACAGAACCAATAACTGGCAGTGAGCTCAGGTCACTGCCAGCCTTATGACTGCAAGACACCGCCCAGGGGCAGAGAGTGGGAGGAGCCAACTCCCACGGTACAAGAGAGAGAGAGGAGTCAGAGCTCCAGGACGCCGGAGCGGCGCGCGCTGACCGCGGGACCCCGCGCCGCAGTGCACGGTAACATTACCCCCCCTCTGACGGGGGACCACCGGGCCCCCGGAAACCCGACCAAGCTTATCTGGAAAACAATGGTGAAAACGCCGCACCAACACGGGAGCGTGAACTTCCCGTGCAGCCACCCAGGAATGGTCTTCAGGGCCAAAATCCTTCCAAGCCACCAGATATTGCAAGGTCCCCTGTCGCAGACGAGAATCCAGGATTTCCTGAACCTCATACTCGACCTCGCCCCGAACCAGGGTGGGAGGCGGGGGACCGGAGGTGGGCCTCACCGAAGGGACAAAGGGTTTCATCAAGGACTTGTGGAAAACCCTATGCACTTTCCACGTGGCTGGCAACTCAAGTTCGCAAGCGAGCGGGTTAATTACACGCGTGATGGTAAAAGGGCCTACAAAGCGCGGTGCCAGCTTTAAGGACGGGACCTTCAATCTTAGTTTCCTGGATGACAGATACACCTTTTGACCCACCTTGTAAGGTTCGGAAACGGAGAGGCTTCTCCCACTGCGCAACTGCATGCGAGACGCCACTAACTCCAGATTCTTTTGTACTTCCTTCCATACCCCCTGCAGCACATCAGTGGTGACATTAGCTGCAGGACAGGCAGACGGGGTAGGAAGAGAAGTAAGGAACCGGGGATGTTGGCCATAAACGCACAAAAACTGAGACACCCCAGTGGAAGAAATGGTACGGTTGTTCAGCGCAAACTCAGCCAGAGGCAGAAATTCCACCCACCGATGACCCTTCTCGCTAGCAAACAGCCTTAAATATTGCACCAAATCCTGGTTCTTCCGCTCAGTTTGACCATTAGTCTGCGGGTGGAATGCTGAAGAGAATGAAAGTGAAGTCCCAAGGTTTCTGCAGAAAGCCCGCCAAAACTGCGCCACGAACTGAACCCCGCGATCGGAAACAATGTTCTCCGGAACTCCATGGAGGCGAACAATTTCTTTAACGAAGACCTTGGCAAATTCAATCGCCGAAGGGAGTTTCTCCAACGCCACAAAATGGGCTATCTTAGAGAAACGGTCCACCACCACCAGAGCGGTGGTGAACCCTTGTGACTCTGGCAAGTCAGTGATAAAATCTACCGAAAGGTGCGACCAGGGGCGCGATGGCACAGGCAACGGTCTCAGAGGACCCTCCGGATGCCGCCAGCGATTCTTGCCGCCAGCGCAAATAGAGCACCCCCTTACGAAGTCACGTATCTGACGAGACATGCCCGGCCACCAGTAGAGCCTGGAGCAGAGATCCAGGGTCCCTTGTACTCCCGGATGACCCGCAAAAAATGACGAGTGGGACTCTTCAATAACCATGAGGCGTAATGATTCTGGCACAAACCATCTGCCCTCTGGAACCCCTGGTGAAGCATCCTGCTGAGCGCTCTGAAGGCGGGGAATGAGACCAAAGTCCACAGCCGCAACCACCACCCCAGGTTCCAGGATATTTTCGGGAGGCAGCGACTCACATTCTGGCAACCCAAAACTCCTCGAGAGAGCATCAGCCTTGACATTTTTAGATCCCGGGAGATATGTCACTACAAGGTTAAATCTAGAGAAAAACAATGCCCACCTGGCCTGACGCACAGTGAGTCGCTTAGCGTTGGCGAGGTATACCAGGTTCTTATGATCGGTGTACACAGTGACGGGATGTCTAGCGCCCTCAAAATGGTGACGCCACTCTTCTAAGGACCACTTGATGGCCAAGAGCTCTCGATTGCCTACATCGTAATTACGCTCTGCCGAACTGAACTTTCGTGAGAAAAAGGCACATGGGCTGTAGCCAGCCCTACCGCTAACCAGCTGGGACAACACAGAGCCAGCCCCCACCTCAGATGCATCAACCTCCACGAAGAAGGGGCATAGCGGGTCAGGTTGGACGAGTATCGGGGCGGCTGAGAACACCCTTTTGAGACGATCAAACGCCTCCAGGGCCTCCGGTCACCATCTGACCAAGTCAGCCCCCTTCCTGGTAAGGTTGGTCAACGGGTGAGCGATGACCGAGTAGTTTCTAATGAATTTGCGATAGAAATTCGCAAAACCTTAGAACCGTTGGAGTGCTTTCGGATTACCTGGTCGGACCCACTGGGAGATAGCTGCCACCTTATCCGACTCCATTTGCACGGAAGTTGGGGAAATTACGTACCCTAGAAAGGACACTTGTTGAGTGCCAAACAGACATTTTTCCAATTTGACAAACAGCTGGTACTCACGTAACCGGGCTAGTACCAACCTGAGGTGCTGCACATGAGAGTCCCAGTCAGGAGAATATACCAGAATGTTGTCAAGGTAGATGACTAAAAACACCCCCAGGACGTCGTGAAAGACCGCATTCATAAACCCCTGGAAGACAGCCGGGGCGTTACAAAGGCCAAATGGCATCACAAGACATTCAAAGTGGCCCAACGGGGTGTTGAAAGCCGTCTTCCACTCATCCCCCTCGCGGATACGGATCAAATTATAAGCCCCTCTTAAATCTAGTTTGGAAAACCAGCGGGCTCCCATCACCTGATTCAGGAGATTAGGAATCAGAGGCAAAGAGCACTGGTTCTTGACTGTGATCTGATTCAAGGCCCGGTAATCTACACAAGGCCTCAATGTCCCATCCTTTTTCTCGACAAAGAAGAGACCCGCCCCAGCAGGGTAACAGGATGGCCTAATATGATGTTTGGCCAGGGACTCCGTAATATAGACATTGAGAGCTTCGTGCTCCCGCCTGGATAGGTTAAAAATGGCTCCCTTAGGGATGGGCTTATTTGGAATAAGGTCTATCCCACAGTCCCACTCTCTGTGAGGAGGCAGGGTCTCTAACAGGCTTTTAGAAAACACATCCCGGAAGTCAGACAAGTATTCAGGAATGAGCGTGGTATCCACCGAGCAGAGAGGAAAGGGAGCAAGATGGCTATGGCAGGATGGTCCCCAATGAGTCAGTTCCCGGGTGGTCCAATTGAATTGGGGGTTGTGCAACGCCAACCACGGCATCCCTAGTACCATGTCTACCCACATTTTCTCCATCACCAGGAATGAGAGTTCTTCCGAGTGGAGAATCCCCATCGTGAACTGGAAAACTGGGGTCCTCCATCATACCAGGCCCGTAGCAAGAGGGGTAGCATCAATGCTAGTAAAACGAATTGGCGTCTTCAGCGCCACCAACTCTGCCGTCAGGGGTCTAACGAAACACAGGCTTATCAGGTTAGCGGCCGCTCCGGAATCAATAAACGCCCGCCCTGGTCGGGAAAAATTCCGGAATCTAACCTGACAAGGTACCAGAAGCTTAGGAAGTACCTGAAGTCCTAGACGATCCTCACTACAATCGCCTAGGACTCGGAGTTTTCCACCGGTTGAGACCGTGAGCGCTGAAGCCTCAGGGGGCAGGTGATCACCCGATGTCCAGCTTTGCCGCAGTAGAGGCAGAGATGATGCAACAATCGAATCCAGCGTCACTCTTTGGGGTCCAGTGGGTCCACCTCCATTGGCTCGGGAACAGAGACTGGTAAGGAAGAAGAGGGAACAGGACGACCGACCTCCCTGACTCTACGGACCTGTCTATCTTGCTTCCTAGACCTGAGCCTCCTAGCTGCCTTCACCGCTAGCTCCATAGCCTCTTTTAAGGACCCGGGAACGGGATGGGAAATCAACAGGTCTTTTACCACGTCCGAGAGACCCTGCAGAAAAACGTCTTTCAGAGCACTATCGTTCCATGCCGTATCACCCGCATAGCGTCTGAAGTTGGAGCAATAATCCTCCACACAAAGCGACTCCTGATGCAACGCCAACAGCCGAGACACCGCCAACCCCGCTCGGTCTGGTTCATCAAAGATACCCCCGAGTTCCTGAAAAAAGGAGTCCACAGACTGCAGGCAGGGGGAACCCTCGGGAATGGAAAAAGCCCCGCAGCAGGGACATTATAAGCCCGACCCTCTGGGCCTCCGACCCGAAAGAACGGGGGCGCATCCGAAAAAACAAGCGGCAAGCTTGTTGGAAAACAAAAAATTTGTTCCTCTCCCCAAAAAACAACTCGGGAAGAGGGCACTTGGGGTCTGGACTGGTTGAGGCGTCCGGACCCTGGGACAACCCCCGCTGCTCCTGGGCTGCCATATGAGCAGATAAATCCTGGACCACCGGCACCAGGGCTTGCAGCTGGTTTGCGAGGGCGCTGATCGCCTCCATGGAAAACAGTTTAAAGGGCCAGTTATTATGTTACGGCACTCTGACCCCCGGGCGCCAGGTGGGGTGCCCTGAACTTACCACACCCCACTGTCCCTGCCTAATTGCCTCGGCCCTGGCTAACCCCAGGCGGACAACTGGACAGAGGTCCCTACCCTGGCTAGGGACCTGGCGACTGCACGAGATGAAGCTAACTAACGGGGGACAGAGTACCGACAAGGAAAGGCAGATGGAGTGACCAAACAGAAAATACAGAGCACAAGGCAAAGCTGGAAGAGGAAGCTGACGAGCAAACTAGGGTACTGACTGAGAGAACTGCAGACAGGACTTACTAGGAGCTGACAGAACCAATAACTGGCAGTGAGCTCAGGTCACTGCCAGCCTTATGACTGCAAGACTCCGCCCAGGGGCAGAGAGTGGGAGGAGCCAACTCCCCCACCCACGGTACAAGAGAGAGAGAGAGGAGTGCGGCCGGCACCCTACGGGCGGAGACGCCCACGCCGCCCCACGTCGCCGGGGAAGCCCTGACGTCAGAGCTCCAGGACGCCGGAGCCGAAGCCGCGCGCGCTGACCGCGGCACCCCGTACCGCACTGCAAGGTAACAATGGGTTATTGACAGTTGAATGAGTCCCTCCTTAACAATGAGTCTGTGCAAAAAGGAAATTCTTCATAAATTGCAGACTTCTTTGCACATAACCTTCCAGCAGACATCTCATTTGCTACCAATTGGGTAGCTCACAAGGCGGTGGTTAGAGGGAGATTTATCCAAATAGCTTCCAAGATAAAGGCTCAGCGGGCGAAGGAGCTACCGCAAAAAGAGGCCCATTATTCTTCCAAAATGGAACGTCATAAAGCTAACCCCTCTCGTTTTATTGTCTGAAATAGCTAAAGCTTGTACTGAGCTTAACCTTTGCTTCACTACGATAGCAGAACTACTACTAAGATGGTCTAGATATAAAATTTTTCTCATTGACTAAAAGGGTAAACTTTTGGGCCGATGTCTAGCCCCCAGATCACTCCTTACAGCTCCTCCTAAACTACGCCTCCAGTATGGAACCCTGAGCCAAAATTCAGTAGAGATTGGTAGAAAATGTGGTCGTTTCTACAATAGCTTGTATACTAAAGAACACTTCCCACACCAAATGTGCAAGAAATTTTTAGACAAGGTACAACCAAGATTAGCACCGGAACACTGGGAACATTCTTGAAGGGAAAGTGTTGGTAGAGGAAGCAGTAAAATCACTTAAACCTTCCATGGCTACTGGCCCAGATGGCTTCTCTAATATATATTATGAAAAAAAATTAGTTCCTTTTAGCGGCCCCATGATTGGGTTTTTCAAATCCTTTCTACAGATTCCATACTTATTCCCTGTCGCCAATAGGGCCTTCATCCACCGAATTCCCAAACCTAATAAGGACCACTCAACCTGTGAAAATTATCACCCGATCTCCCTAATTAAGTGAGCTAAAGATTCTCTCTAAAATTATGTCCATTAGGGGGCGTGACCTAGCCAATGGAGTGTTAGGACGCACTGTACTTCTGCTCCGCCCTCCCCACGGCTAAAAAACTACCCAAAAAGGCATCCACCTTACCTAAAATCAGCACCCCGTAGCAGACATGGTGAGGAGAAGAAGGGGCACAAGCCTGGGCAGGACCAGGGACGAAGATTCCGGCCCCCTTGACCGCTACATCACCGCCAGAGGGGAACCGCCGCGGACGGGAAGACGGAGGCGGGAATCGGCCCTCCGCAGAACAGAGGGAGGAAAGGAGGGGGAGACAGCGCCAAGCGGAAGACTCCGAGGACTCAGACCTCAGCGACAGACCCCCAGAGAGAGCCGGCGGACCCGCACCGTTCGCACCCGCAACATTTGCACCTGCAACGTCCATGCCCGAAGGAGAGGGGGCCCCACGCGGTGACAAGATGGCGCCGAGCGAAACCACGCCACCACAGCCAGCGGCCGCAAGTATACAGGGCTCCCCCACATCAGCGCAGACACACCCGCGTTCCCCGGGAGCGAAGAGCATCCACTCACCATTCGGGGAGTCGAGCGGGACGCCGCCGCCGGAGCCGCGAAGCCGGAGAGTCCTACCGGAAGTAAGGGCCCGGCCGCCATCTTGCCCAAGGGCCGAACCGGAAGTGAGGCGGGAGAGAGCCGCGATGTCACAGGGAGCCGCAAAGGAGACCCTCCGAGCCGGGGAGACATCGGGAGCACCAGCAGGTACCAGGGGGGAGGCCAGATGGACACCTTCTCTCCTAAGGAGACGGGCACAGATTCCAGGGCCCTGACCACACAGGCAGAGAGATGGCAGGAGGGACAGAGGCAATGGCAGGCCCTCTATGAGCCCATAGTGGAAGGTGGTGAGGAGTGGGCGGCCTCCCCTGGACCCCCACTGGTGACCCGGGGTACCAGCAACTACAGCCCACGCACAAGCCAGGGAGCTACCAGGGAAGAGGTGCAACACACTGACCCCCCGGCCCCCCTACCCCCCAGGCCAGCTATACCACGCAGAGAAATGCAGGGGGACAAGTCACCTCCAAGAGGTGATCCTAGAGAACAGCACCCCACATATGCAAACGTGGTCAACACAGGCACGCGACCCAAAACAGCGCCCGGAGACCGGCCAGGGAGCAAATCCCCGTTACACGACAAAATGTCCTCCTCCGACAACTGGGAGTGGAAGGAACACCTTAGATCCACCCCAACCAGAAGTGATCTCAACAATCTCTTCGCCCAATTTGCCTCATCACAAAAAACGGCACTCGAATCATTACAAAAAGTAATCCAGTAGATGGGGCACTGAGTAAGAGAAACTGAAGAAGCTCAGGAGCAAGTACTCCAAAGCGTGAACGAACATCACGATGTCCTGTGCGAACATGCTAACCAGATCTCCGAACTTGCCAACCACCTGGATGATATCGAGAACCGCCACAGACGCAACAATTTAAGGATCAGAGGTCTAACTGAAGAGATAGAAAGCAGACACCTACAGAACTGGGCGCAAAAATGCTTTGGACAGCTCCTGAACAGACCCTCGAGCACCCCGATTGAGATTGACAGAATCCACAGAGCTCTAGGACCTAAACCGACAGACCCGGAAAGACCACGGGACGTGGTCTGCAGGGTTCACTTTTACAAAGAGAAGGAAGAGATCCTACGACAGACAAGAGCCAAAGGCCCGATAAAAGTTAAAGACAGAGAAGTGCTGTTCCTGCCCGATCTGTCAAGGAGGACATTACAACAACGTCAGGCACTACGGCCCCTACTAACAGCCCAGAAAGACCAAGGAATCCCGTACCGCTGGGGGTACCCATTCCAACTGGTGGCAGGCTTGGGTAACGCAACAGCCGTCTTCAGATCCCTAGGAGCCCTACCGAGGTTTCTCACAACCCTGAAGCTTCCGATGGTCGCGCTGCCGGACGGGCAGAGACCAAGTATCCCAGCCCTGACCCTGCCCAAAAGCCAATGGCAAAGAGTTCAACCCAGTCGGAGAAAACGGGACAACAAAAGCCGAGCCACACCACCACGAAACTCCGCCCCCTGAGCTGCAGGGGGGAAAAAAAACGGAAAACAGAAGCCCTCTCCCTGTCCGGGAGACAACGGTAACCCCAAGATAGACACAAACGGTCGCTGATTAAACCCCCCCAACCCCCCCCCCACCCCCCACAGGAAGCGCAGAAACACCATGGGAGGACTCTGACCCCGGGACTCGACACCATAGCGCCACCGGGGGAACCAAAATACCCCCAGGGCAGACACACAGCAAACGCACCAATGAAGGCCCAACCAAGTGAACATTTCAGCCGGGACTCAAGTTACAGGAATTGCCCACGGACCCATCATATCCAGGACTCTCAACCCGTGGACCCCTCCTCCGGCACATCCCGCGGAGATGCTTTCTTTTATTCCTTCATCTCCTCTCAGTATTCTCAATTCCCAAATGCCCCCCACCCTCCTCCTTCTCCCCTTTACATTGCTTCCTCATTTCCATACTCTTCCTTTTCTATAGTAAATAATATTAAGGTTTGGATGCCCATCACTATGTTGTTGCTGCCAGTCACCGTGGGGAGGGGGAGCTGCGTCAAGGAGACTTGACCCGACTCAGCCGCCCCCCCACTAGGGACCGCAGCAAGTTCTCGCTGCAGAGACGTTAGTCACATGAAAGTTATAGAATTCCACACGCAAGGACCGCCATGTTTAATGTGTCGCGTGGTGAATTGTTGTTGTTTCCCCGCCTACCCCTCCCCCATCTTTCCTCCTGTGTACCCCCTACCCACCCCCAATCCCAGGTACCCCACACGAGAGGGATCCAGCACGTGGACAAAAGTCGGACGGCTTCCCGTCCATCTCACAAACCCAGATGGCCCGACTAACAGTATGTTCCTTTAACACAAAAGGGCTTAACTGTCCCAAAAAACGGAACCAAATATTGTATAGACTCCATAAGAAACGGATCATGATAGCAATGCTACAGGAAACCCACTTCCCACGTACGGGAATGCCGGACTGTAGTAGAAACAAGTTCTATCCCCGGTGGTTTCACTCCACTCACCCCGATAATAAAACCTGTGGAGTTTCCATAGCGTTCCATAAATCAATAACCCCAATAGTGGTAACACAGGAAGGGGGGGGAGGACGGGAGGTATTTGGAGGTTCCTAAAGGTGTCCATATGTAACAAAACTTACACGATTGCTAACTTATACTTCCCTAACCAGGGACAAGTAGGTTTCGCCTCCAGGGCTCTCCGGGACCTCTCGAACTTCGCGGAAGGAACCCCAATCATACTAGGAGGCGACTTTAACATGTGTATGGACCCCCAATTGGACTCCTCCACGGGACGCTCCGCACTTTCAGCTATCCGTAGGCTACAGCGAATCCTTGTGAGTATGAACCTGATAGACATCTGGCGAATCCTCCACCCGGGTAAGCGAGACTATAGCTTCCACTCCACGGTACACAATTCATACAGTAGGATCGACTACATATTCATCTCACATAATCTATTAGACGGGGACCCCCACTGCTCCCTAGACGTCCTATTGTGGTCTGACCACTCCCCGGTATTTGCGTCCATGGGCCCGGGGGAAATGGAACCGAGGATGCCCACATGGAGACTAAATGATAACTTACTCAAGGACGTCGTCTGCATGCAGGACATAAAAAGAACGATAGAAAATTTCAAGACGGACCACGACATAGACCCCACGTCTGCCCCGCTAAAATGGGAAGCGTTAAAATGCGTCCTAAGGGGGGGGTTTATTTCACACGGGGCAAGGATTAAGAAAGAGCAAACCGCTAGACTCACCAAATTAATAAAAGACCTCCAACAAAAGGAAACATCAAATAAGGCCCAATCTTCCAGCACCCTCCAAACGGAGATCTCCGACATCCACCATAAAATCTTAGACATCCTAAACCAAAAATCCCTTGGTAGAAGGGACAAACTTAAAGCGGGGTACTACGAGTATGGAGATAAGGGAGGAAGATGGCTTGCTAGAGCCTTACACCCCAAAGTATCACACCCACACATACACTCCATAAACTCATCTGAAGGTAGTCGAATCCATACCCCAAAGGGAATATTAGAGGAATTTCGTAGATACTACACTAAACTGTACAATATCCCCGAGACACGAGGCTCCTCGGATACCCAACTCACACAACCACTAGGGGAATACTTAGATCAATACACCCCAAATCGCTTCACACTGGAGGAATCAGGGGAATTAGATAGGGACTTCGAACCAGAGGAACTCTCAAAGGTTCTAACAGACATCAAACCGGGGAAGAGCCCAGGCCCAGACGGTTACTCCCCAAGATTCTACAAAACATGTGGGGACATGATCGCGGACCTGCTCCTCCGGTCCTTCAACACTGTCTCCCAGGGGTGCCCGTTCCCTCCTCAAGCTCTACAAGCACATATTGTCCTGATACCCAAATCTGGGAAGGACCCCCTTGCATGTGGTAGCTACCGCCCCATATCGTTAATTAACTGCGACCTTAAAATCTTTTCCAAAATGATAGCTTAACAGGCTGAACCCCTCAATCCCCCATCTCATTCACAAGGATCAGGTGGGATTCGTGCCAGGGAGGGAGGCAAGAGACAACTCCACTAAAACCCTGTCCCTGTTCGATCAGGCCAGAAGAAGGAGAGTGCCGCTCTGTCTGCTCTCGGTCGACGCCGAAAAGGCGTTTGACAGAATCAGCTGGAAATTCGTGGAGGCGACCTTGGGGAAACTGGGAATGGGACCCAGAGCCCTATCCTGGATAATGGCATTATACAGCAGCCCCTCGGCCAGGATTAGAGTAAACAGTAGTCTATCCGCCCCCTTCGAGATTAAAAATGGAACGAGGCAAGGATGCCCCCTGTCACCAATATTGTACATCCTGGTGATGTAGACACTAGCAAACGCTATCAGGCACAACCCTTCTATAAGAGGGATGCAGGTAGGGAAGATAGAACATAAAACATCACTC
Source organism: Eleutherodactylus coqui (assembly GCF_035609145.1). NCBI lineage: Eukaryota > Metazoa > Chordata > Amphibia > Anura > Eleutherodactylidae > Eleutherodactylus > Eleutherodactylus coqui. The sequence goes on along the minus strand of NC_089837.1, from coordinate 267,264,622 downwards.
TTTGCGGATGACCTGCTAATATATGTCACCGACCCCCGAGAAGGTCTCCCTAACATTCTACAGGAATTCGCAGTATTCGGAAGACTAAGTAACTATAAAGTAAACACACAGAAGTCTGTAATCCTAAATATCTCCATATCACAGGGGGTCGTCGACGATGTATCCTCGACTTTTCCCTTCCTGTGGAAGCAGAAATCAATTAAATACCTGGGGATCCAGATCCCGAGACCCATCCGAGATATTTGAACTAAACTATAAACCCCTACTGATAACCCTCAAACAGGACCTAGAGAGGTAGGAAGGAGCCCCACTGTCCTGGTTTGGCAGGATGAGTGCGGTTAAAATGGACATACTCCCTAGGGCCCTATATATATTCCAGGCGGCGCCCTGTAGCCCCCTCAAATCCTTTTTCAATAAATTACGCAGTCAAATCCTCCATTTCATTTGGAAGGGAGGCTCCAGGAGACTAAGCCACAAAAGCCTAACCAAGCAAAAAGAAAAAGGGGGAGTGGGGCTTCCCGACCTCCAACTATACCATAAAGCGACAATAGGGACCTTCATACTAGACCTGTTCCACCACAAGACAGATAAACTGTGGGTGCAGATAGAGACAGAAAGTAACAACTTCGAAACGCGTATGTCGTTCTGGATCCCTGATTGGACAAAAAAAGAGAAGACTGAGGTTTCAACCCTAATGGCCTCGTTATTGGAGGCATGGCGGGGGGGATGTAAGATATCAGTCCCTGGGCCCCTCACCCCACTTGTCGGTAACCCAAGATTTCCAGCAATGCAATACACACGCAGCCTGGGGTTCCTGCCCCACGGAACAGAGGCAAGGGTGGGGGAGGTGTTAGAGTCGGGCGGACTAGGGGACATGGTGACCTTGCGGGGGGCATCGGCGCTTCCCCCGGGTTCATGGATGCAGTTCCTACAGGTCCGCAGCTACTTAGAGAAAATAAAACCAGCCCAGGGCTGGAACACAAATCTCACTCCTTTCGAGAAGCTATGTTGCACTTCAGTAGCCCCCAGACACACGGTCTCGCTGCTCTACAACCAAGTACTAAGAGAAAGGCTGGACGACCATCGCCCCAGATGGCAGGGGGCATGGGAGGAGGCACTGGGCGAGTCGGTTCCCGGAGAGCTCTGGACCAGGGCGTTTCAGTACACACACAAAATGTCTGTCGCAAGCAAGCTCCAGGAGGTAAACTTTAAAATTCTAACCAGATGGTACATGACCCCGGACAGACTCCACACCTTCTTTCCTTCGACATCAAACAGATGCTGGCGATGCCAGACCGGGATCGGTACGATGATACATATCTGGTGGGAGTGCCCTATGGTCATGCCGATCTGGCACGGTATAAAAAACGTATACGAGTACACCTGTAGGAGCTCCCTAACCTTGACACCGGAGCTGGCGCTCTTGTCCATTGCCCCCAACAGCACGTCACTCAAAAAAGGCCTTCTAAAATTCTTTATTATGGCAACCCGCCTAACCATTCCAAGGTTCTGGAAACAGAGCAAAGAGGTCCCCAGACACGCATGGGTGGGGGCGATGGACGAAATTGCTAGGATGGAGAGGCTGAGGCTGAGCGACGATCCACAGGGCTATGGAAACTTTTACAAGACCTGGGCAATGTGGATCGACATACGCGATACAACCATATTTGCTAGATGGCTACAAATGGGATCTTGTGCATAAGCCATACTGACCTCACCCAATAAAATCACAACTAAACCACACACATGGTATCCCCTCTCACCCTTTACCCCCTCTCCTTACCTCTCTCCCTTGTCTCCCTTTTTCCCTATGTTAATTTTGGTTACAAAGCAAAGCCCTAACAAGAATCTTCCTGCTACAGCCCAGAAGAGTTCACCGATAGGATACTCATAAGATGCTGTCATTGTTTAACTGCCAGAAAGCACAGATATCTTCTGCCTGTAAATGTTGATATATATGTTAAAATCTAATAAAAAGTATTGAAAGAAAATTATGTCCATTAGACATAATACCTTTATCAGTCAGTATATTCACTTGGACCAGGTTAGATTTATTCCCGGTCGGCAAGCCACGGATCAGATAAGACGGGCAACTGATATTGTCTTGGTGGTGCAATCGGGCTGGGACAGGGAGGAAACTAGGAAAGGGCTTCTCCTTAGCTTTGACTTATGCAAGGCATTTTACTCGGTCTCCTGGCAATATTTATTTTTATCCTTGGGGAAATTGTATTTGGAACAAAATTGAGGACACTGATTCCAGCTCTTTATTCCTTCCCCTCTGCCTCAGTCCGGACCCGTGGCTTTGAATCCGACACAACTGCAATTGAAAAAGGGAGGAAACAGAGTTGCCCCTCATCGCCCCTTCTTTTTGTACTGGCAAT